>NC_038251.2:19026582-19129914 GCF_000004515.6 Glycine max | reverse complement strand
CACATACATATATACATATATATATATATATATATATATATATATATATATATATATATATATATATATATATATATATATATATATATATATATATATATATATATATATATATATATATATATATATATATATATATACATGAGACAGTGACATTTTATTCTATGTTGATTTCTATAGAATCAATCTAAAATACACTTTATAACCAAAATTAGTTGTACAGATCAATCAAGAAAGTATTTCTAAATCGATTGATCTAGCATGTTGACATCCTTTTTAACTTTTAAAATTTCTGACCTAGATTAGTTGTATTAAGAATCGAATTATGAACATTTTCTAGATCACTTCTTCGTATAACCAAATTATTTTGTGAACACCTTTGTAACTTTTTTTAAAATTTATGAGAAGACCTTCTAGATATTTTGTACCTAACAAGAACTGACTTTGAAAATATTTTTTTAAACTGATTCTTAATGTTGTCATGTGAAAATAAACTTAGCTCGATGAATCCAATAAACTTTCTCCAGATCAAGTGATTTAGTACTGAGAAGGGAAATCCACCGCTCAATAATGGATTCCCAGGCCAGTCCAATAAGCATTAATTCCATGTTGGTGAATAGACAAGAAATAGAAAGTACAAGTTGCATGAAAAGTAAAAGTTGAAAGCTGGAAGAAATGGAAAGTTGTAAATGAAAGGTTGTATAGGAGAGCAGTAAAGGAAAAATCATAAATGAATTGAAAGCCATAAAAGGAAGAAAATGATAAAGATAAAATGCTAAGTAAAATAGGTTGGATTGTGATTGCTTGTCTCCTTTTGAAGTTAAGACCTATTTATAATGCTAGTAACCCAAATACTTTACTAAACCACATTTTGTTTACTTAATAATTGCCTAAACATAGCCTTAAGGCCTTTTTCAGTAAAGTATACACTAATTCGGCTGACCATGGCAAGTTCAGTAAGTCGTGTGATTATGGTGGGTAACTGCTCTTTAGTTGTAGGCATCATCTCCATCTTCGAAAGCCACTAGATATGCTTTTTTAATTTTAAATTGCTACAAAATTCCGCTTTCTAATTTTAAGGAGCCAATATCTTGAACCCCTTTTAATCATTAGTTACATACCTAAATCCACAAATCATGGGAAAAAAAACTATTTTATTTTAATCCTATTAGTTCAGCTAATCTTCAACTAACTTTCATGTACCCAGTTTAACCGCATTCAGTTTTAGTTTATACACCTCAATAACCACACAACCTTCCATTTGCTAACTAAGTCTAAGCTAAAGTCAACTGAAATTGAATCTTTTTTTATTCATATTCAGTTAACTTCCTATTATGCTCTGATTGAAAATTAGTTTAATGTCATGCTAGCTGAACAGTTTTGTTGAATTCTTAGTTGTCAAACTTCAGACTAGTCGTTTAGTTAACCGATCTGGTTTTGCAGGAACTATTCGATTAACTACATTAGTTTTATAAAATAATACACTCATTTTTTCTTAAACTAATTTAAAAAAGAAATCAATTTAGTTTTAATTTGATTACAATCTGATTCAATCCGAATCAATTTTTTAACACCCCTAATCGTTGATGTCATTTCTGCTAAATCTTTAGTACCCGAATTTCACATCATGATGCCAATTTTACTAGATCCTTAGTAGCCAAATGCATACTAGCTAACACCAATCCTATTGAATCCTTAGTAGCTAATGTCTAAAGCACATACTTTTCCTTCAACTGATCTCAAAATTAACAGAATTCAACATTTTCATCGGTCAACCTTAACCTCAATAACTTTATTAAGCTACTTATATTCTCATATGATCACCATAACTAACTATTTATTAACTAATATATATCATACCAAGTATCAATTAATAAACCATCAATTACAAGAATTGTGATTTTTAGTGACTAAAAATTGTAATGAAAATTAAAATTATCACAAATAATATATTATTGGCTAAATTTCATTTTATCACTAATATTATTTATAATAGTAACAATAAAAGAAGTTGTCGTTGTAATTTTATTATTAGTGACAAAAAAAAATATTTACACAAAAGACTTGTCATTAATATCTATATATTATACTTCTATATTTTAAAATTGTCACTAATGCACATTCTAGTCAAATAGTTAATATTATTAAGGCATTTGTGACAAAAAGAAAAAAATTGAGTTTGTCATAAATATTATAGTATATTTGATTAGTCTATTTGTTTTCAGTTACTATTGACAAATTATTCTTCATTAAAAATTTATAGCAATTATGAGATAATAAGTAGTTGAGAAATTCTATATCATTAAAAATTACTTGAAACCTCTCACTATAAAAAACAAACCAAACCACTAAGGCACCTTTGTTTCTAGTAAATTAAGTGACAATTAATTTATTTATATTCTATTTATTTTATAAATTTAGATATTGTATTATTAATATTACATTATTAGGAAAATTTCTCAAACTACACCTTCTCTCTCCTATCCTTTTTCTAAATTACACAAGTTTGTAAAAAAATTTCCAATGTATACCACATTTCTATGTTCAATGGAAAGTCGGGTTTTGCCACCTCGACCTCCGTACAAGCCTCTTTTTTTAAAATTAATTTATATTTTTAAATTTGTATTTTAATTTAAATTATTAAAATAATAAAAATATTATATTATATAAATATATTTTTAATTGATTTTAAAATACTTCTTTATTAAAATAATTTTTTTAACAAGAAAATAATATTATTAAATATAATTACATATCTTGTATTATTTAATTCATATAAGACATTTTGTAGGTGAACATTTTTTTAAATATGAATTTTGTCTAATAATATATTTGCTTTAGTAAAAAAAATTAAAAATTTAATATTATTATGTTACTAAATATAATTTGTTTGTTTATGCCATTAGATTTTTTTTAGATGATAATACTTTTTGTTTAACAATTTATTTATAGAAGAAGATTATATTACATTATAAATAAAATACTTAAACAATGGTAAGGAAAAACTTAAGATGAAGACATGTTGAGACAATTATTTCTGTTATGGTCATGTTGCCGGCAAATCCCACGTGTTTTTTTTTTTTTACTTTCCCATTCATTTTCGTCTTCGTCCATCTCATGCGAGTTGAAATCGGATGACCCTTTACGGTCTTCTTCCTCCCTGGACACCAAGGTGGGTTTTTGGGTTACTCCTTCACTGGAACAAATCCAAAAAAATTTGACATTCCTTCGGGTTGTAGCATGGACAAACTCAAGGATTGCACCTATGGGGTTCCCCGTATGGAATTCAGAAATCACAATTGGTCAGACGATTGTTCTCTCAACAACCAAGTCATGCTAAGTATTCAAAAAATTTAATCAAATATGAAATAACATAATTGGAAAATGACGAAGACGTGCCAAAGATGTTAGTACATTCCAACTGTTGGACAAATTTAGCTATTTTTAGCAAACCAATAATCCAAATGGAAGTAGACATGTCTCATGCACAACATCTTTTAGACTATCATTAGTTTCATCACATATTTGTGTTGTAATTGTATTTTTAGTATGTTTCGTTATTCTCGTTTATCATCTCAGTCATCGTTGTTTAATTTTATGTGTATCAATTATTTATTCATGGTGTTTTTTGATTTTTTTTAATACTACTAACTAATTTTCTCGTTTTCTAATTAACGTACATAACAAAACAAAAATTTCAACGACACATAAATTTAGCTAAGAAAATATATACATGTAACTAAAAAATTATACTATAATTTTCTCCATTTTTTTATTTTTCTTTATCTATATATATCTCTTAAAAAAATTATAAAAATTTATAAAAATTATTTTAATAAAAAATTGGAGAAAATAATTATTTTAAAAATTTTATTTTTTTAATAAAGCAAATATATTATTAGACAATTTTAATAATTTTTATTATTAAAAGTGTTAATTTTTATTTGTATTATTTTAATAATTTAAATTAAAAAAATTAAACATATAAATTATAAAAAGGAGGCCCGTACGGAAGTCACATGTGGTGTACATTGGGAAATTTTTTACAAACTTATGTAATTTGAGAAAAAATACGAGAAAGAATGTGTATTTATATTTTTTTAGTTATATAATCTTATTTATTTTTTAATTATATTTTATTATTTATAAATAATAAAATATAAATAAGATCATATAAATAATAAAAATATAAACAAAATATATAAATAATAAAATATAAATAAGATTATATAAATAATAAAATATAATGATGCAAATATAAATAAGAAAACATAAATAAAAAATATAAATAATAAAAATAAAATAAAAACATAATGATGGAAATATAAATAATAAAATATAATCAATGAAATATTAGTTATCTAGTAAATGGAAATTTTAAAATTAATTACTAGTCATGAACACAAATATCTATCATCAGAGTACAGTGTTTGGATTGTTAAGATTTTAGATAAGTAATTAAAAATACTTATGATATATGTAAAAAAACTTAAAATATTAAAGTCTTTCAATTATATATTGGTTATCACATAATTTATTCAAACTTCATCAGTTTCCTCTATATTAATTATTACTAACCTTTACATTTTTGTTGTAAAATAACTTTAAATTATTTTTTATCTTAAAATATTATTTTTTATTATAATAAAAAAAATTTTTATTCTACGGGTAGTTTTTTAGTAGAATGTTTCTAGAACACTAACAAAAAAATCCCGGGCAAGCCACCTGGTTCCTTCCTTTTCCCTTACATCCGTTACTCTACTAACCACCTCCTAGTCATTTTCTTGACAAGCCTCAAGTGTAGCTTTCTCAAGCACAAAGTCTCCCGACTTTGTTTTCACAACAATTAACCAATTAGGATCCCTAGTCATCAGTTTACCATTACTATTAATAAGAAAGAATTCATATTTGTCTATCCAATATCCTCCTTTGGAGAACTCATCCCACCAATTACATTTAAACAAAACAATATCGTGATCCTTTGTATTAACACACAAAAGTAGTCTAAATGAGTCCAATAATATCTATTAAGACACAAAAGTAGTCTAAATGACCTGTATTTTCGTCACCTTTAACTAAAATTCCACCCTTTTGTGATTTTAAGTGCATATCACGATCCTTTGTATTAAACCTCCAACCATATATATAAGATAACTTGTGTATCGGAAAACACCTGTATGAGGTCCACAAGCTAAGTTAAACAATGGTTTGTTCATAATTTCTCTCTCATGCCTTTTCAAAAGTGTTGCAGTCTATTGAAAAAATATAAGTGGTCATATCCTTAAATTATATAATAATAAATATAATAATAATAATAATAATAATAACGAATAATAACAATAATAATAATAATCAATAAAAACAATAAATAATATTATTATTATAACTAGAGGGGAACCAGACACTTCATACCTCTCTAAAATTCCCGTTTATATATTATTATAGACTATAGATTATAGATAATGAACATATATAAAATCATACTTACATGATTTTTAAACCACTACAAAAATTCTTTTTCATGCCTTTGTTTCACATTTTGAGAATTTTCTTTCTCTAATTCTTCTTTGTGTAGTCTAGTCATTTGAACACATATATAATAAATATGATAAATTACATATAATTAGAATAAATGAAAATATATAATTTAATAAAATTACTTACTTAATAATTGGTAATACTTCATCCCAATTTTAAAGGACATAAATTTTTGCTTGCATGCTTTCTACTAAACTCAACTCAATAAGTTGTTTCCTGAGCAATGGTTTGCCAACTTGTGAAAAAAAATTTAACTTCAGACACTTGAATCTTTCCTCCACTCTTTCTCCTTTTTTTTTCATATTTACCAAACTTCACCCAACATTTAAAAAAATAATATAAGAATTTGAAATAAAATTATATATATATATATATATATATATATATATATATAACATATTTGTTCAATGATATTCGATCTTTAAAGATTTTAAATTAGAATTTAACTAAACTTAGGTATAACTATGATCCTTTTTCACCTAACAAAATACTAACTAAATTAATTATTAAAATTTCATTTTATATAAATAATTAATATTACAATAATTTTACATTATCTTTTATTTATAACAATATATAAAGGGGATATCATTTTGTGTAACCACTTCTTGGTGTCCACATTCCTATACCTATTGTACCATTTATAACTACCCACTATGAGCTCTTTTTTCATATTCTTTTTATTTTTTTTTAACTTCTTATTTTTCTTTCTTTTTATTTTATTATTATTATTATTTAAAAAAAAATTGGAGAGACACAATGGCCTCTTTCTCGACTAGTATCTATTAATTTGATTTGTGTGTTATCCTTTAATCAATATTTAAAAAAATTGACTTTTGAATGAATTTAAATTAATATAACTAAATTTGACCAAATAATTAAGTTTAAATTTTATTAGGCTAACAATATATTATGGTTAAAGAGTTAGTATAATAAGTAAGTTTAAAATTTGATTAAGCTAACCAAATTTAAATTTATTTAGTATATAATTAATTATAATTCTAATTATTACAAAAAAATTAAAAGTTAAAATTTTGTTAGAATTATCTTTTATCATATAACTAATTATAATTCTAACTACTATAAAAATTCAAAAAAATTCAAATTTTTTTTAGAGAGTCTTACCTTTTTTATTATATAATTAATTATAGTTATAACTATTATAAAATTTAAAAAAAAGTTTTGGTTATCAACTGAGCTAGATAATATTGTGTGATCTATATAGGTAATCTTGTTTGATGGACTAAGATTTTGTTCTTATTGTTAATATTTGTTATATTATAAAATTTAAGAATTGAATTTGATTATGCAATTCACAAGTTAAAATATAGTTATGTTAATTTTATAATTTTATTTAAATATATAAATTTAATAGATAACTAAACCTATATATTAATATAACTATTTTTTCATTAATTTAAAAGTGAATGTAAATTTTATTTAAAACAATTTTATTTGAATCAGTGTCAACTAATAAATTAATATATTAATAATGAATGTCAATTGAAATTTTGGGTAAATAATTAAAAATACTAACCTGGTCAAAATATTGATATTGTTCAATTATATCAATCAAATAAAAATAATAAATTATCAATATAAACACTTACATTTTATTCTCATAAATAATAAGAAGTAAAATGAAAAACCAAAAGGTAAAAAAAATGTTCTTCAAAGAAAATCATTTCTAATTTTTATAGTTAACATAATATTTTTATTTTTTATTTTACTATGTAGCATTTAAATTTCAAAATTTTCAATAGAAATAGTTTTACGTGATGCAGAATAGTTTTTTTAATTAAGGTTAACATTTTCTTTTTTATATTTTCAAATACTTTTTCATTTTAAGTTTATTGATCTAATCTTGATGTTAAAATTAATTCAAATAATAGGATAAAAGTATATACATTTTTAATTTTAAATAGATATCACAAAAATGCTAAATAAATAAATAATGAAAAAATAAGAAATAAAATAAAAAACTGAATAAGAAAGAAAAATATTCTTCATTCAAATATTCATTAACTATTACATACTCAAATCAATTAAGTGTGGATTCCAATTCCTGATTGATGTTTGGAGGAATTCAAATCAAGAAAATATCCCTTAAATATATATTAGCTAAAACAATGTTTCTTTCGTTAATGATTTAGACCATTCACTTTTAATCTCGTAGTGCATCTTTATATTTAAATAATGAACTAAGAGCTAATAATTATTATACATAAAGTCACTAACAAGCAATAATATTAAATTACACACATTATCAATTCAAAGTATGAATTATTATAATTTACTAACCTCCTTATGACACTTTATAAGGTAGATATCACAAGTATCTATCACGAAAAATAATCTAATTCATTTGGCAAAGTTCTCCGTCACAAGATTGAATACAGTTATATACCAAAGGCTTGAATTTGAGACCACATGCTGAAAATGAATAATTAACCATGACTACTTGATATTCATGAGCTCAACAATACTTAAGAAATTACAGGGTCATTGAAAAAAGTAGTAAAGGATGAAAAAAAAAAATGGAGAAATAAATTCAATTTCAGGGTAAAAATTTACCAAAGAAATTGGAATTTTATTTTTCTTATCTTGGTTAGTTTTTATCTTTTCTAATTTTTCTCAATATTTTTTTTATTTTTATCTCTTTTGCTTTATTAATAACTATTATTTTATCATTTTTTATATTTGCTGTCATTCTATATTAACTATTATTATTCATTATTTAATTGGTTAAAAATAAATATGTATTTTAAAAAAATATTTTTTATTTTTTTGTACTTTTTAAAATATTTTTTAATACATAATATTTATTTAGTCTAATTACATTATAATATTTTAATGATCATATTTTAATGATAAGTATAAATTTTATACATTAAATTAGACTCATGTAATGGACATGATAAAATAATAGTCAGAAAAAAATATACTTAATAAATTATTTATGATGATAAAGTTATCTTAATTAAGAAAATAGCATTATCAACATTTTAAAAAATCGTTAAAAAAATTTATCACATTAACTTTAATTATCTAGATTTATCTTTTCTGTTAAACTGACTAAAAGTTCAGTTTTAGTTTTTATTTAATTATCTAGATTTGTGGTTATTTTTAGATATTTTCTCAACTTATTGCACTTTGAGAATTCAGCAACACGTTTAACACCATTATGTAACCCACTTTCCCTATATTAGAAGAACTCATGAGAGAGCACAAGTGAGAATGAAACTTATTAGAAAAAACAAGGAGCGAAAAAAAGTGGGTCAGAATTTAGATTATGTAACTTCTAGTTTTGTAGCTTTTTTTCTTCTATCCAAGAAAAAACTGTTCAAAAGGTAAAGAATTTGTAATCAAAAAAGAAGGAGAGAGGAAATACAAGGTACCTGATTTTTGTTTGCACTATTGGCTTTTTTTATGCAATTTTGTTCATTAATTATTGTAATTAGATCACATTACACATAGAGAATTGCAAAGAATCAAAGGTTGAAGGAGAAAATAATGCAAAGGTTGAAGATTCCAAGTACGAGAAATTTAGAATACGAAGAATGGCAGAGAATCAAACAAAAATAAAAGCTCTAATATTGTCCAAATTGGCCATCATTTTCAAGGATAGAATTCAAAAGGTCAAGACAAAGGATAAAAAGAAGGTCAATGATGATGATGAAGAAGACTATGTACCTGAATATGAAGGATGATGAAGAAGACTATGTATATCCAAACGTTAATAGTAGATTGTGAGTAATTATTATAATTTGAAAAAATCTTGTCGCAATCATTATAAATTTTTCAAAATTATAATAATTAGTCATAATCTATTATTAACGTTCGAATATATTTGTCACACTTTTTACACTTTCAGGGACTAAATTTTGTATTTTTATCTTCCTGGGACGTATTTTTCAACTAAGTAGGAAGACGAAAAATAAAAAAAAATAGTATATGACAAATATACCCCTACGCTAGCAATTATAGATGACCACGTTGACAACCATTTCAATGATAAATTACGTATGCTATTTAATTAACGATGGCGAACGGAAGTTAACGGCCGAATATATTTGTTGCACTTTTTACACTTTCGGGGGCTAAATTTTGTTTTTTCATCTTTCAGGGATGCATTTGTTAGCAAATTACACATTTAGGGACAAAAGTGACTATTTATCCTATATATTATCTTGTAAATAAATGAGTGAGGTGGTTTTGTGAGTGAGAGTAAGATATATATTGTGTGTATTAATGATGTAGGTAACTTTTCAATGCAAGAAACAATTTAGTTAAAAACAATGTACCCGTGTAACATGTGAGGTCTTTCTTTTCCATAGGAATTTGGCTTCATTTTTTTGGTCTATCTACATTTTTCTTAAAAAAAATTAATAAAATTCACTCTTGCTAAAAAAAATAAAATTAGTTAGTGATTAATTGTGTCGTAAGTGTATCATTTGATGCTAGGAAGATAAATTCATAGAATTGGTTAATTTCAATTGTAAATTGTATATATGTTGTTTATGAATTGATCTATTCTTTTAGGCATGAAAAAAATTGAGATATAATTTTTCCATCAAATATTCGGGCTTTCTTGATTTATTACATTTATATTAGACACAAGTTTAAGTTATATTTTATTTCTTATTCTTATGATTAGTCATTGTAATTGATAGATAATGAAATCATTGATATTGAATTGTAAAAGTATCTATAAAGATTCATCCATACACCACTCTATTGAGAAAGAAGTGAAGGAACCTCTACCTAATAGTGCATCTCATGCCTCAGAATTGATCAATGTAGAACAAGTTGAATCAAATGTAGGTACCTTTATAGAATAATCTAATAAAAAATTATTATTGAAAATGTTATAACTTATCTTATTTATTTTAGGCAAGCATGTCATAAAGAAGGGACGTGGGCATACAATAAATGCAAAATTTCAAAAGAAAAAGGAAAAAGTATTGACATCCAATTTTCTCCACCATTTTATAAGATTTGCGAAAAACATGCAAAATATTTCAAGTCTGAGGCACAAGTGTGTGTTCATCAGAAATCTCCTTTACAAGTTAATGGTTGGAGTGAAATTAGTAAAGATGATGTAGATGAAATGTGGAGACATTTGAATGTTAGTATATAATTAGGTCAATTATATTCAATTTATTTATATATTTGAATATTAGTTATATCTTTAAATTGGTTTGATAATGTATCTTGATAGTATTTAATTTTTACTTTTTCTTATGAAAACATTTGATATAAGGTTGCTTTTAGTTTATATGATGAGGTGAAAGAATATGCAATGAAGCAAACTCAATCTCAACACAAGAATAAGCTTTATCATTTACATCAAACTTATCTTTAAAAAAAAGGTAGGCCAAAATATGCATCTCCAAAAGATTAGAATTGGTTAATTAGAAACAACCGGAATGGTTCAAAATTTCAGGTAAAGTTATTTTATTATTTTTAACATATTTTTTTAATAGGTTTATACTTATAATATAAAATCATTTATACTTTGATGTAGGAAAAAAATGTGACAAACAAAGCTAATTGAAGCATGCAAGAAATAAAATCAATTATTGGCACAAAATCAATTGTGCAAAAGGCATTTGAAATGGTAACATCTTTTAATATTTATGTTAATTTTCTTATAAGTTATATATATAATAGTAACTCATTTTTTATTTTTTGATTGTTTTTATATGATATATGAAAGGTTGGTGAAATTTATAAAGGCATTATACATTAGATTATTTATTTTTATATTATTTATTTTACTATATTTAATTTTAATAGAAGTGAATGGCTAGATGCTACGGAAGTTTGGAAGGCCACACACATGAGATCTAATGGAACTTGGTGCATTCCAAAAGGCGAAGAAATCATGGTAAATAAAAAATTTATTTTAAAATCTTGATGTCAATATTAGAATTAAAGACATTAATTGTATTATGATATCATATCTAGTTATATTTTTGTGAAATGTTTTTTTTTTCATTTGTCAACTATTCATGTGAAGATTATAATGTCATTATGAAAATTATACATATTTTTTTAACATTGTAGAGGAAGCTTTAGAGAATGTGGGTGATATATATCAAGAGGAAATCTACCACTTGTTGAACACTTTGCCATGATATTAGGAAGAAAGTCAAACCATTCTTTAGGTGTTGGTAATGAACCAATAACAAAGAAGTTTTCACACAAACAAATTATTCAAAATCAACTTGAGAATGCACAAAATCGAACAAATAATTTGGAGTTGAAAGTGCAAAAGTGGACAAATATTATAAAAAAAAAGCAAGAGGATGTCATTAACCAACTTCATATTGAAAATGAAGTGAAACATCAAATTATAGACATGTTGGAAGAACTATCTCACATACTAACTCAAGTGCTCAGGTTAGTAATATAAAGCTTTTTTATTGAATATTTTATTTTATGACTTATTATGTGATTATTTCTCTAAAATAAAAATACCAATTATTTGATTTTATGTGATTTATTATTTTTTATTGTGCAGGATTGAAACTCACAAAGATACTACTTACTGTAATCTTGGGATTGAAACTTATGAAGACTCTATATTTTTTATTGTTATGTCAAGACTTTAATATTATAGGTTCTATAATTGGTTTTATTATTTTTATGATAATCTAAATATTGTATTAATGTATTTGATTTATGTATTTTTGGATATTATTATTTTAGTTTATCGTTCAACATGTAATGACTTTGTTATATTTTAATGTAAACTTTGATTTATTTGAATTTTATTTTAATGATATTTATGTCAGCATTTAAAAATAATTTTCAATGCATTATTGGTATATTTAAAAATAATATAGTGATAATAAGACAATATTTTATTTAAAAATAGTAATAAAAATCATACTAATTGCAATTAGTAACAAGTTGTGACAAAAAATTAACACTAATAATAACATTTTGTCATTAATTAGACATTGGCGACGATGATATAAAAATACTCGTCATGATATTTGTTTTCACAATAAAATAATATTTATGTGATAACCAAAAATATCGTCACTATTATAACAGTGACTCACGTATTAGTGACGACCGATGACAAATCAAAATATTGTTATTAAATATTTCTAGTAACGATTTTTTAAGTTTTTAATGACAATTTTTTTCACAACAAGAGATATATTTTCTTGTTTTTTAATGTGCTCACATATTGGAAAGCGCACTCGAACATAGTACTTCGACGATTAAGGTATTGTGTCTCGCTCAAAAGACTCGTGTAATATTCAATTATTGACACTAAAGTCCCTAATTAAAGCTATAACAACAATAGTTAAGGTAAATCGTAAAAACAAAAACATAATACTCAATAAAACTTGTTTGTTTAAGTTTGCCGAAGAGTTAGAGTGCACATAATTTCAAAGGTAAATCAATGTAAAAAATGATGTTGAAGTTGAACTTCATAAGAATTTCATTGCTAGTAATTGAAATCTTAGATCACATCCCTAATTCAACACATACTCGATCCTTGTAGAATTCTCAAATTCTAATTCCTTAACGAACTTAGACTTAAAATCTATGTTATAGATCCCCTAATTCCTTAAGAGATTTAGTCTAGACATTAGGTTAAGAGAAGAGGATTTGAAGAATTAAAGAACTATAATCCTAACCCTAAAAATCATATTCAACATATTTCTACTTTAGATCTAGAATTAAGATATATGTTTTCCAATACAAAATAACTAATGAAGTCAAGGTTCATCCAGCCAAGATAGAGATTGAAGCATAGAAGTAGAAATCAAATGCATTGAATTTAAGAATATATTTGAAGATACACAAAAATTACATGGTTTGTTATCCTATTACATGTTCAGCTGCGAAGTTTAGATACTACAAGCCATGGAGAAGATGAAGATCCAAGAAGAATTGGTGGAAGATGAAGAATTAGCCATGGAAGTAGAAGAGAGAGAAATTGTGCTTCAAAGTCGCCCCTAACTGGGAAACAAATGAGCAAATCACAATCCTCTAAGTCTCTATTTAAAAATAGAGTTTCTATTAAAACTTGTCAGGTTGAATTCTTGCTTAAGTGAAAACGAACTCTCACTTAGGAAATCTCTAAAATTTGTTTTGCTTAAGTGACAATGCACCCTCATTTAAGAGCTCTTTTAGATTTCTCTCCAAGAGTTTGCTGGCTTAAGTGATAGGAGATTCTCGCTTAAGCACTCTTAATGATAGCTCTCAGATCCTTTTCTCTCTAAAGTGAGATTGAGGACTCACTTAATCAAGTCTTGCCTTAAAACTATTATTCTCTAAAAGCTTTTTTAGTTAAGTGAGATTGATGACTCACTTAAGCGAGTCTTGGCTTGAACTTCTTCTTTGGAAGTTATCTCGCTTAAGCAAGACTAGTCCTTCGCTTATTGTACTTCACAACTCTAATCTTGATTCCTTTACATCTTCATTCCTTAATGTAGAAATTAACCCAAAAATCAATCAAGCTGGTCTGAATTATCAACCCTACACAAACTCTTAATTTTTTTTTACAATTTTATTGACAATTTGGGAAATTTAAGAGTCTATTTTAAAGAAACGTTAAGCTAAATTGCTCACAAAAATAAGTGTGAGTTAAAGTTCAATATAATTTATTTATTTTATTTTAAATATTCCCTCATTTTTAATATCACTTCAATTTTGAAACTTTCATTCTTTGTAAAGACGTCTTGAGGGCATAACATTCAATAAGACATCGAAGACATCCCAACAACATCAATGTTTGCCCTTTATTCTTTCATATAAGTATGATTTCTTCATTTTCTAATTGTGTTGTTTGTCTTTTGTTTTCAATGATATTGATAAAACCCTATGGTCTTTTTCACTCCAACAAGTATTTATCTCTCTTTGATTATGGATGTTCTTTGTTTCTATTTGAATATGACTTATGTTGTTATCTCTCTCTCTCTCTCTCTCTCATAGACAGCATATTGTAGCATCTCTAATTTTCTATTTAGGATTTACTTATTATTTTTTAAATTTGCAGAATAAATTAATATTTAATTATTAAAAACTACCTTTTAAAATGGATATCTTTTTATTAAAATACATCGAAACACCAAAAGTCAGTTTCCTTTCTCATTAGATTTCATTTAGAAACATTCATAATTTAAATCTTATTTGTCATAGAAATAGTTCATTTGACCAGAGATTGTGACACTATCAAAACCTTAGGACATAAATTATATTTCATTTACATATGAACACACTCATTAATAAAAACTCCTTACACAATCAACAAAATATACACTTACACTATTTCTCAAAAATACATATTATAATTGATCCACTAATAAAGATTGATGCATGATATTAATAGTTCCTAGTCTACCCACATTTACAAGAAGACTACAACTAAAAGCAGTGACACGATTAAGATTATGAACTTCCAAAACCCAAGTAAGAGTCTTAGGTTTCTTCAATGGGATCTTTCTCCTCTTCGTTTTGCTCCTTCGCATCGACATATTTTATCGACATCACCGCTCCATCTTTGTCACTCGTACAAGGTCCTCCGTCAATTTCTGAAAAATAATGTTGTATGAGTGAGTCTTCTACTCTCCCATCATACAAGCAAAAGGACCAAAGTTCACAATCACAAACACATTGCATAGTTCAAATATACATTCCCAATGTTTGACTACACGTATTCACTCTCGTAGCCCTAATCTTTGACTACACATTTTGTTCCACTATTCGGGCCCAACTACCTCATTGACATGTCTTCGTAGAGGTCTTACAACTTTCATTTATTTTTGTGGGTGACGTTGCGGGAGTACATACCCTTATCTTGGTACTATGGGCAGGCTACTCTTCACCACAATCGGTTATGCTTTCGATGATTGTTGGGATAACCAAGTTGGCTGTGTGAGTCCCCCAACCTCGTTGAAGTATCACAACTTGACGCTATTTTTTATCCCCAAGGACTCATGGTCCTCACCTCCATACCTCAGGTGCCATCTATGGTCACCCACTCACTTACAGGTTTAGGCACTCTCTAACTGTCACTCCTTACTGGATTGCATTTAGGGATATTTCTTTTCACCAACATTTCTGGAAGGGTTCATAGTTGGCTGGTATAGTGACATGGTTATCAAGGCATAGGCTCTAAGCCTCTTGAACTCTAAGGCTCTTAGTCCCCTGAGCTCTAAGCTCAACAGGCTCTAAGCCCCTTGAGCTCTAAGCTCCTGTTGGAGGTTCTTCCAACTTTAGAATCATAAAGACCATCATCACATCGCACTTATAGGACACATGCCAATGGGACATAGGCCATTTAGACCACACCTCTATGCAAAGAAATTCAAGCTATCTTTATGCATCATTGTGCACCATTATCCTTTGTCCAATGTCGGAACTTGAATCCTTTCATAGTCGATGTCGAAACATGCTTTACACCCCACTCATTTGTAATAAGATAGACTCCACAAGTGGTTACAAGATTCATCACACTATTACCAAGTAATGATTTGGATAATTACTTATCCCATCACACACAATTTCACTACAAGTACACAATCATTGTTTAAAGAAAAACCCAAGGTGATCAATATCCCTGTGCCTCCTACCATACAACTATTGCATCAACAAGTTATTAAAGTCTTGTGAGATTATTCACTCCTCTCAAAGTTCCTCATTCTCACCATACTACTATCCATAAACTATAGAATCTTATCCTATCGTTATTACACCTCTACATTCGCACATATTTAAAATTTCTTCCTTATTACTTCCACTCAGGTCTTTTGTAATTGTCTTGCTTGTCTCAAGTTTATATTCCACTTCTATTCATGATGTCCACACTCCATAGTGTTGTAAGGTTGTCCATATAATCTTACTTGAATTCCAAGCTAAGTTGTTATGTCTCCATCATCCTTTATTTGATCGCTTCTAATTAATTAAGGATATTTCACTATAACAAAAATAATGCTACCATTTTCCTTTAACATAATTCCTCTTAATCAAACTCATCTTATAATTAACACTTAGGGGTTGGACCACAACCCTTAAGTTTCATTATATAACACATAATATGGAAACAAACAACTACATGTGGATGTTTACATAATAGTCTTATGTAAATATCTTTAGCCTCACCACAACACGATTATAGAATGTATCATAAGAAAAAAAACATTAGAATTATAGAGTTCATACACCATCGCCATACCATTCATAAATAACAATCACACAATCATGGAATTAGTCTCCATTTTCTCAACAAAACACCTACCATATCATATTACCACAATAAAAGTATTATAAGATTAATCATAATACCATCAATAGAACATATGCCATATCATGTCTCCATAATTATAAGATCATAGGGTTCATACATTCAATTCATAATTTCACTACAAATCATAATGCATAGAATATTTCATTTACTAAATCATCATTCAATATTTTCTCATAATTTATCACTTCCCTTAACGATATTTCATATCAGCTTCTCTTCATAATTTCAATCTATCTTAACATTAATCAACAAGCTTTATGAGTCTAATTCATGGAATAGCTTCATAATGCAGAAGTAGAAATATACATAATAAGAAATAAAACTCCTAATACCACATACCATATTTTTCTTACAGCATTGTAACATAGTTTTTTTTTAAAAATCTATAACTCCTTCATTTCTCAGTGGATTCTCATGAAACTTATCAAAATAGAAATATTTGTGAATCTATTTTCAAAATTAGCCTCACACATTACCAGAGGATCACTATCCAAACATAACTAATAGTTTGACCAACACATGTTTCAGCAAAATAATAGAAGAGTCTCCTGCATATGCTTCTTCCCGTTTTAATTAGTTTCCTAACCTACACAGTGAATTAAAATAAGATTTCCAGTACCAAATTTCATGAGACATGTCACTGCAACAAATTATCAAACAACTTGTATGCATTATTTATGACACTCAACCACTTAGCCAATCAATTTTCTAAAACCCTAAATCATTGTTTATGACTCCCAACATGGGATCTAGCACCATCAACAAACAATAAGCATGAGAAAGAGAACAAAACCCCCATACCTTGAAGTAGGATTCAAAAATTGCAAAGATGTTGAGCACTAGCACACTTACTTCTATCCAATGAGTCCATGCACACATGGGACATGATTGAGAGAAGAGAATGAGAATGAGAATTTTAACTTAGAAATTAAAAGAACAACAGAAATTAAAAAGTTTCCCTTAAGAAATTACCTCTAAGCTTCACAAAAATCTCTTCAATCCACACAACCTAGCCTCCAAGAGTAAGAGAGAAAATGAGCTCTTCCTCCCCCCTTTGCTCTCAAAATGGCACACACCCGTAGACATTCTAGGGTTGTGTTATTTAATGTAGTGGGTCTAAATCCCACTTGGATTAAGGTGCAATTAGGTTAGGTGTCTTAATCAAAACCCTAAACCCCTATTAAGTTTCATGACACTTAATCCTAGCCTCAAGTCCTTTTTAACTATTAATTCTAACTCTAACTAAGTCTTTTTATTAATTAAATTCTCTTCTTAATAAGTTTTGGTCATATTTACCCATATGTCATTAATGAGTTGACTGAGTCAACTCCTTCCCATTGACTCTACTAGTCTTTGGTTGACTTTCGTTGACTTTCTCTAATTTTACTAGAAAATGAGTCTTTTTCCTCATTTTTTCATTTTTCCTTTTAATTATAATCTACTATATTTCAACAATTTAATTAATTCTTTTTGTATATTATCATTGCTATTATTTCTAATAGTAATATCATTTAATTTCTAATAATTAAAATCTTCCCATGGACTATAGTTGACTACTGTTGACTTTATTTATTTTAAAGAGAAAATGGATTTTTTTCAATTTCTACTACTATTTCCATGAATTCCTAAGATACCAAATATTAAAATCGAATTCATCTATTTTCTCCACATATATATTTCACTATTTTTATTATTGTTTTTGTTGTTGAATTTCTAATAGTTGAAACTTTTGGATGTTACACATTGTGGTATTGATGTGTGTTTTGTTAGAGGGGAAATGACAATGGCTTAAAGGATTTAAATCAACTCAAACAATGCCATCAAATCACTTAAGGTATGATTCCATAACTGATTCAATAACTGATGTAGAACAATTGTTTTTTAGTCGAGTAACTTCGTTCCATTTAGTCTATTTTTAAATACTTGGATTAAGTTATCTTTAGTCTAGTTTTGGCAAGTAACTTAAGGGGTTTGTCCTGTAGTTGACTATAGGGAGCAACGGTAGGCTCATAAGATGGCAGGTAGTTCCTCGGCCCAATTACCTTTAGCCTTTCCGACTCACTTCTTTAACTCTCATATTATGACTTTATTGGTTGCCTCAGTCTGTCCATTACTATATGGGTGTTCTAAAGAAGTTGCTCTATGTTTAATCCCCAGGCTTTCGAGGAATTTTTCAACTCCTTTGTCCATAAAATATGTTTTGTTGGGCGAGATCAAAGTGTTGGGGATTCCAAATTGGCATACAATGTTCTTTCAAATGAACTTTCGAACATTGGTTGCCAAGATGGTGGCAATGGGCTCAGCCTCTATCCATATGGTGAAGTGATTAATGCCCACTAGGAGATATTTTACGTGTCCCTTTGCTAGGGGGAAAGGTCTTAGTATGTCTATTCCCCAAATGGCAAAGGGTCATGGTGCTACTATGTTGTGTAGCTCTTCGGCAGGCAAGTGAAAGATGTTTTCGAATTTTTGGCATTCTTTTCCTTTTTCCACAAATTGTATGCAATCTTTTCTCATCATCAGTCAGTAGTATCTGGCTTTGAGAACACATGTTTCCATCAATCGAGAACCTGAGTGTATTCCACATATTCCTCTAAGCATCTCTTCTATCACATATTCAGATTGGTCTTCGGTTAGGCATTTTAACAGAGGTGTTGTAAAGCCTCTTTTGTATAGGTCTTTTCCCTCTATTACATAATAGTTGGCATTCCTTTTGAGCTTTTTTGTTATTGTTGGATTTTATAGGAGTGAGCCTTTCTCCAAGATGTTCCAAATCTCAATCATTCATTCTCGGTCGATAAGAGTCACACTAGCCATTATGTCTAGGCTTTGTTCAGAGATTGTTTCTTGAATGACCATCCTATGTTGTCCCTTCTTCTTCATACTACCAAGCTTTGATAGTAAGTTGGCTTGCTCATTGTTTTCTCGAGCAATATGTTGAATCTCATTTTTAACAAAGGCATCTTTGAGTCGAGTATCCATGTGGTAGTATCTTGTCATTTATGGATCTTTGGTTTAGTATTCTCCATTCAACCTACCAATGATGAGTTTGGAGTCGCTCCAACACTTTATGCATTTGTCCCTTACTTCCTTAGCTAATAGAACTTCATACTCGACTTGGTTGTTTGTTGTTTCAAATTCGAACCTTAGAGAATGCTCTAGGATGACTTCGTTTAGCCTTTCAAGAATGACTCCAGCCCATTCCCCTTTTCATTAGATAAACCATCTACATACAACCTCCACCACTCAGATTTTGTCTCTGTGTTGGTTGATAGTTTAACTACAAAGTCAGTTAGGCACTATGCCTTCGTGTGATCCCTTGGCTCATACTTGATTCCGAACTCTGACAAATCAACCAACCAGGCTATGATTTGACCTATGAGTTGTTGTTTTTTTAAGACTGTTAAGATGGGGTGGTCGGTTTGAACAACAATCTGATGGCTTTAAAAGTATGGTCTAAGTCTTCTAGTGGTTATGACTAGAGCCAATGCTAACTTCTTAATCATTTGATGCCTTGTTTATGCATTTTTTAAGATTCAGATTGTACAATGGATAGGGTTCTGAATCTTCCCTTTCTCTACCACTATTGTCGAACTTATAACATGTTTAAATACTACTAGGTATAGGATCAGATCTTTACCCAATTGGGGTTTACTCAGGATAAGTGGCGAAGCAAGGAATTCTTTGAGTTTCTAGAAGTAGGCTTCGCACTCCTAATTCCATTTTGTTCCCTCCTACTTTTTAATAGTTTGAAGAATAATTTAGTTGTGTCTACCACTCTCGATAGAAATCTGGATAGTGTTGTTAGTCAACTAGTGAGTCTCTGCACCTATTTCGACATGTTTGAACTTCTCATTGCTATGATGGTTTTGCATTTTTGTGGGTTAGCTTCAATTCCCCTGTGAGTCAACATAAAGCCCAAGAATTCCCCCCATGTAGTCCGAATACAGTTAAAACTCTATAAATTAATAATGTCAGGACCAGAAAAATTTATTAATTTAGAGAGTTATTAATTTATCGATAAATTAATAATTATTAATTTGAAGATTTTTTAAGTAATTATACTGTACATAGCAAAAAAAAAGGCAAATTAGTCTATGCCTCTTAGAATTACGTTGCAGCGAACCTTGGGACTCAACGTAAATTAGTAACTATTGTGTTCATATGCATTGGAAATCAATAATGACTTTTGAAGTACAGTAAATGTAAATAAAAGGAACAAATGTGTTCAATGTATTCTTAAGCAAGTTTGGTATATATAAATTACATGAATGTGTTAGAGAATTCAAACCATATCTCACAAGATGGCTTCTCATCTAAAAGGTGTTGCAAAATCAACTATGTCAGATCAAATACGTAAGGAGTTGTGTGAGTACAAGAGAGATAATCCTGCAAGCACACAAAAAGACTTGCAGAGATGGCTTGAGGGAAAACTTGAGTTGAAAGTTAGTCAAGGAACAATATCAAACACACTTAAGCGGTCAAATGACTATCTCTCTTCTGAAATAGAAAAGAAAGGGAAGAGTAGAGATCAAAAGACACAAACCAGCAAAATATCTTGACATGGAAAAGGTTGTTTATGAGTGGTATCTCCAGCATCAAGAACGTGTGAATATCACAGGAGAATTAATTTTGCAGAAGGCAAGAGATACAATGAAACTCGTGTACCCTCATGATGATTCAAATTTTAACTTCTCTATAGGATGGCTTGGGAAATTCAAGCACCGACATGGCATAAAGTCATTTCATCGTTTTGGCGAGAGTGGGTTTGTTGATGTACAAGACATGGAGCAGAAATTGGTATCGATTCGGGAGAAAATTGATAAGTTCCCTATGAAAGATGTTTTCAATATGGATGAAACTGGGTTGTTTTATAGGCTACAAGCTGATAATTCACTGGCAACAAAACAACTTGAAGGAAGAAAACAAGATAAAGAAAGGTTGACGGTAGTTATTTACTGCAATGAAGATAGCTCCGAAAAAATCCCTCTATGGATTATTGGGAAATATGCAAAGCCTCATTGCTTCAAGAATGTCAACATGAATAGCTTGGATTGTTAGTATCGAGCTAACAAAAAAACATGGATGACTAGTGTGCTTTTTGATGAATATGTTCGTTCATTTGACCAAATGATGCATGGTAGAAGAGTTCTACTTGTGGTGGATAATTGTCCAACACATCCAAGAAATATTGAAGGGCTATGAAATGTTGAGTTGTTCTTCTTGCCACCCAACATGACATCAAAGATTCAACCTTGCGATGCTGGGATAATAAGAGCTTTCAAGATGCATTACCGTAGAAGGTTTTACTGCAAAATATTGGAAGGTTATGAGGAGGGACAATCTGATCCAGGGAAGATAAATATCTTTGATGCTATCAATTTGGCAATCCCAGCTTGGATGATAGATGTTTGAAAAGAAACAATAGCAAATTGCTTTCGACACTATAAAATTCGTTCAGCTAGTGACATTGCAAGAAATTTGAATGAATCCACTTTTGATGAAGAAACTCAAGACTTTGAGACTATGATCAATCAATGTGGCTATCGTAATAAGATGGATATCGACAATCTAATGAACTACCCAGGTGAAAATGAAGCATGTTCGGAGGTTTAGAGTTTAGAAGATATTGTGAGTACTATCATTGAGAACAATGCAGAGGATGACGGCAAAGATGATACGGTGCCTTTGGAGCATGTTACGCGAAAGGAAGCACTTATGGCGTCGAACACTCTTCACAACTTTATGATACAATACAAAAATACAACACCTGAGCTATTGGATGCAATAAGAAAAGCTAGAGATGAGCTCCAAATAGACTTGAACTTTAAAGGAAAACAGAAAACTATTGAATCATATTTCAATAGAGTGTAATATATTTTTTTCAGTTTCTATGAATTATTAATTTATGATTTTCTTGGGACCAAAAATTATAAAGGGATCTCACAAAAAATTATTATCTTATTATTTTATCGAGTTTTTCAATTTTTTACATTGGCCCATGTCGGAACCGGACAAATTTATTATTTTAAAGAGTTTATTAATTTACCAAGTATTAATTTAAAGAGTTTCTACTATATGCATTTTTCCGAATTTAACCTCATGTTGTGTTTTCTTATCTCGACCAAAATTTATGCCAAGTCATCTACATGGGAAATGGTGCTTTTTCTTTTGACCACCATGTCATCCTTATAGACCTCCAAGTTTTTCCTTAACTAATTGATATTTCTTGTCCATAAGCCTTTGGTAAGTGGCTTTGGAATTCTTGAGTCTGAAAAGCATAACCGAATAACAATAGTTAGTTGTGTTGGTCATGAATGCGATTTTCTCCTCGTCTTGCTTAAACATGACGATCTGATTGTATCCAGAATATGCATCCAAAAAGCATAAGATGGGGAACCTGGTCGATCTATCAATCAAACGATCAATGCTCGGAAGTGGATACGAATCCATGGGGCATGCCTTATTCAAATATATGTAGTTAATGCACATTCTCCACTTCTCATTGACTTCTTTACCATCACTATGTTGGCTAGCCATGTGGTATATTTCACTTTTCTAATGAATCCTACGCTTAACAACTTTCTTCAAAATTCATCCATGGCTTTTTCTCTTTTAGGGCTGAACTTTCTTCTCCTTTGTTCAACAGGTCTAGGTTCTAGGCAGATTGCCAGCTTATGAAAATGGAATTTGAGGTTGATTCCGGGCATATTTTGATGCAGACTTTCGTAAGCTACCTCACGACGGGATGATGAAAGCAAAATAAATAGGCCAAAGCATTCGTCTCCAAGGGAGAAAACTAGCGGAGTCGCCACCAACGTTTATTTAAGGAACATGCTAGAAAAACCAAAAAGAGGTCTGTGAATTTTGAAAATAAGGGTTCGGGAGTTGTTTACGCATGGGGAAGGTATTAGCACCCCACACGCTCGTCACAAGGGACAACAACCTTTAATCGAGTGTGTGCAACGTGATTCCAGAATTATTTATTTTCCTTTTTTATATTTTATATTTTTTGGGGTCGACAAGGGGGCTGCCCTTGCTCCTATGTATCCTCAGGTGTGATGAGGAATTCAGACCTACGTAGTTCTTTAAGTCTGAATGTTTGTGTGTTAAATTGATTTTATGTTTTTGAAAGATTTATTTTAATTGTGAACAAAGAGTCGTTTAAGGCGTTGGACCTTGAAACGATGTTTTAAATTTTGAAAAACGGAGAGAATCGTTAAGGTGTTGAACCTTGAAATAATCTCAAGTGATATTTGATGAAATGAAGTTTAGTTATGAGTTGGTTTTATCTTGGTTTTGTTTATTAACTTTCAATCTTTTTAAAGATAATTTTACAACACTAGTGATCGGTTAGAATTAGACTTTGCAAGTAAAAACGAGATCACCAATGATAGGTGGAGAAGATGAATATACACATAATAACAAGAAGGACCCCTAAGGATACATATATCACATTCAATCCCTAAAAATGAAACTAACTGACTGGTGCAAAGAACACCGAACAAGAAAAAAACATAGGGAATGATCATGGTCGCGATTCAGTAGTGCCACGGCTTCGTTTCCTCTTCTTTCTCTCTTCTCTCAATTCTATCCACTTTTGAACCTTTGAACCTTTAAAAGCACCCGTAGGAGGCCTATTTGTAGGCAAAAGGCCACCTTGGGGTGGTTGCAGCTCGCCCAGGCGAGCTAAAACTTAACCCTGAAGCAATGAGCTCGCCTAGGCGAGCTGGTCCCTTAGCCTTGAAGTTATTTGGTTGCCTAGGCGAGCCAATTGCTAGCCTGGGTGAATGGTTTATTGCTACCTTTTGTCTTTCTAATCGAAACAAGGAAAATACCATTTTCCCCCTCGTTTCTTGGTATCTTTTGTCTTTCTAAGTGAAACACCACATAGTTTCTTGCTTTGCACTGTAACTGGCGTTCAACACCGTAAGTCGACTAGCAAGGATCCAACGATCAACAAATGATAGTCCCCAGACAAAATTAGGGTATGACAGTTGCCCCTCTTTACTTACCTTTTATTGGAAATAAAAGGGAAGTAAAGATAAGGACACTAATTTTGTTCGAGTGACCTTGCTATCTAAAATGGACGCCAGAGAAAATAAAAAGAAATTAAACCGAAAAAGAAAAAGGACATTGAAGTCCTATAACACCAAATAGAGGGCCTTGAAGTCCTAAAAATGTAAAATGGAGGACATTGAAATCCTGTAGAGCATAAAAATAAAAGAGAGTGAAGTTTTGAAAGCATCAAACATAAGATATTGAAGTCTTTGAAATGTAAAAGACAAAAGATATTGAAATCTTTGAAATCTAAAATGATAGAAGACATTGAAGCCTTTGAAATGTAAAAGACAGAAGACATTGAAGTCTTTAAAATGTAAAATGACAGAAGACATTGAAGCCTTTGAAATGTTGTTAGTCGTCTTATACGACTAACTTTTGTATAGGAAACATTTTTATAAAACTTGTATAGTTCTCCAATTTATAGTTATTTTGTAGGAATTTGTATATAAATCTTATTTTGTTTGAATAGTTGTCTTTAGAGTATCTCCCATGTGATTTAATGATAAAATTTGCACAATTTCAGGTCAAAAGAGGCTAAAATCTTGAAGTTCTAAAAGAAGCAGTTGCGCTAAGCGGACACAGTAGGCTCAACACGCATCCACCGCTAAGCGCAGCTTTAGCGTGCTTAGCGTGAAAAGAGAATCTGGCAGAGCATAAATATCAAGGTCACACGCTAAGTGCGAGATCCGCTCGCTAAGCGCGATGGTTGTCTTTAGTCAGGCTCAGCGCATGACTGGTGCTAAGCTCAAATCCACTAACTCACGCTAAGCGCGAGGGTGGCGCTAAGAATGACATCGTGATTTTAGAACCTATTTAAAGCCTGATTTGTCAGAATTAGGGTACAAATTTGGAGACCAGAGCTGCATACTTTTGCATAGAATTCGAGATAGTGCTCTGGAGGTAGCAGCTAAGCAAGGAAGCTAGGGTTCATCACTTTGAGAGATTAGAGAGTGTTTGAGTGATTGTGAGGTGCCAAGAAGAGGAGGAGGGATCCCCCTTCTTGTGTAAGCAATAATTTCTCTATACTTTTTGTCTCATTTGCATTAGGGTTCCTTGTATGGCTGGTTAAACACCTTAGTTGGGGATTTCTAAGGAACAGTTGATGTAATTACTTTTAATATATAATTAATTGTGTTTTGTGTGTTCAATGCTTCTTTCAATGCTTAATTACTGCATGCTCTTTGTCTGATCACCCATTTGTGTATACTGTTAGGTGACTTTAGCATTGGGAAATATATTGTTGCCTTAGAACTTGATAGAAGCAGGACTAAATAACTACATTACTAGGGATGGATTGTGGGGTTTTGGTTTTTTGAATATGTTGTGATGATAATGCTGTTTAAGTTAAGCCTAGTCTTATAAGAGGGATCTACGGATGAAGCTTAGGTTAAATTAGTCTAAACTTATGAGAGAACGAGGTTTAGTAATTTAGGCTACAACATATAACACATGAACATGATTAATTAGAGAAATATCCTCATATGCATCAACTTGTTTGTTAGAAAGACCCAACACTTTTTACCTATTGCTGCCAACTTTTACTTACCTGCATTTATTGTTTTTACCATAGAATTAGTTTATTTCTGTTTTTAACCATCGATTATCAATGTTTGTTCCAACAATGCCTTACTCCTGAATAAAACTCTATCTAATAAGCAAGTTCCCTGAGTTCGATACTCGGGTCACTCCGTTTTAATTTTAAATACTTGACGACCTAGTGCACTATCCAGTGTTTCATTTCCCTTGAATATATTTGTTGAAAATTGGAGAAAAAGGGACCATATGGGAAAGTGAACAAATGTAAAAGACAAAAGACATTGAAGTCTTTGAAATGTAAAAGACAAAAGACATTGAAGGCATGCGAGATAAAGGCGAGGAATTTTAATCCTGTGCAAGATAAAGGCGAGGACTTTGAGTCCTGTGAAAGATTAAGACGAGGACTTTGACTCCTATGAAAGATAAAAGCAAGTACTTTGAGTCCTATGAAAGATAAAAGTGAGGACTTTGAGTCCCATGAAATCATAAAGCAAAGAACGTTGAGTCCTATGAAACAAGCCAATAGGTACTAGTACCAAAGGGCTCAACCTTATGAGAAAGCAAGAGGTTGACTCTTTGAGAGGGTCTTTCATCCTAAACTCAAAAGATAGGACATTAGATCTAGGAAATTAGTTATAAAGAGAAATCTATGCACTTATAGCCTAATATGAACATGATTTTTGGGATGCAGATACATGCAACCTTTATCTTGAAATGCAATAAATGTAGGCTTTGTATCTAGTAATGCAAAAGTTTTGGAATCATGAAAATTATGTAATGCTCATGACATTCTTTCCTATTTTTGTGATTTTGATTTCATTTTTTTCTTCCCCGCTTTTTTTTGTGTGTGTGAAAAAACACAGATTGACTGTCTCTTTCTAAACGACGCGATAACTCATGCAACCTCATCCTATCTTTGCAAATTTCTTTGGGGACTCCCTCAGAGTATATGTTTTGATTTAATCATTTGACAGTTTTGGGTGACGACAGTGGAGCCATTTGGCATTTAATCAATCAACTGAAATATTGATTCTAGTGTTCATCCCTTTCTTTTTTGTTTTTTTAAAAAAACCTTGATCATTCTGTACAGTAAGAAAATATATGGCTTGGGGACTGATCATTCGCCCCATTGAAGGATGGCAATGGATTGTCACACTTTGGTATGTGACCAAGCGAAACTTTCCTGATTTAAAGTCATAGAGTGATGCCAAGGGTTTGTCAATCCCGCAAAAACTTGATGGCATGGACTGATCCTGAAAGAATTTATACAATAAAGGCCACCCTTGGATTCAATGGGAATTCTAAGGAGTATGCATGAGCGACTAACATTAGATGTACTCTACTATCACAATTGTCTTTAGGAATTTTCCACGAGCTTCGGTTCGAGTGAGTTTTCTTCTCAAATGTGCAAGTGCGAAACCTCAAGGATTCTTTTTTTCTTTTTATATATATTTTTCAACAATCACAAGCGTGTGCGTGTTCCATTACAGAATCCAAACTTAAAAGAAAAATTAGTCATTCCTTTATCTACATGGGCTTTATTGGGCTTGTAACGTGGTTAGGGGTAAGAGGGCTTTGAAAGAAAGGATCAGAGAGGCTTAATGAGTGTTTAAGGGTTACATTAAGTAAGAACCTCGAGAGCGTTGCTTGTACCTTTGGGTTGGGTTTTACCCCTTTTGTCTTCTACATTAATTCTTATTGCACATTTTGTGCCTTCCTTGTAAATCTAAAGATCTTTTGTCTCTCTTTTTCTTCACTCGCCTTTGGCGGATTTTATTTTCTTTTCATTGTTGCCTAACTTCATGCATGTGTTGTTTGCATTGCTCTTTCTGCCGGTTTAGCGGTGGTTCCTACTCAGGGTTTCTATTTTTTTTTTGTTGTCTTTTGTTTTGTTTTTTTAAAAAAAAATATGTTTTGCCTCGGAGCGGGTAGCAAGGGATAAATTAGTGTTTGGGATATTGAAACATGGGCATGTGTCATTTCAAATCTTGAGTTAGATCCTTTTATAGTTTGGGTTTTGAGACAAAACCTTTGATAAACATGCTCCTTATTCTTTCTTCTTTTTATTTTTATATCCTAATTTTTGTCTAGGCCTCCCTTTCAAGATTTCGACCTACCGGGTGAGAACTTCTGATCTGCCTCTAGGTTCGCTTGAGGCTCATGCATGATACCCCAGTGTAGGGCTTTGAGGTATTTATTGTTGTCTTTTGTCATGACCTTGTAGCAAGGAAAAAAGAATGAAATTGTGTAGGTTCTCGAAAATGAATTTTCAAGGACGAGAAATATATAAAGGATTTTCAATTGACAGATTAAGTCGAATGACTCTTGTTCTTGACAACTCATTTTTCTCTCAAATGACAACTTTTAAGAATGATAAAATAAGGTCACATGAATGTCTCTATACTTATTATTTTTTATTTGAAACACAGTCAATCAAATGCTTTTTTTTTTTACTTTACTCATCGTTTACGGTACCCCCACCAAACATGTAGAACGAGCAATTTCTGATTGAACAAACTTGGAGATCAACTCAGGAGCGCAAGTCACTTGAGAAAACAAGCCAATGGCGTATATTCACATTCTAGTGAATGTTAAATAAATTCACAAAGATGTAATTGTGAGAGAATGAGAGACAAGGGCATCAAATTTATCCATATTATTAGCATTGTGACCGTTGTTTACAATAATGGCATAAACCTGAAAACCCTAATGAGTCATTGGAGACATCTAACAACAACCTTCAAATTGCCCTAAGCATCATACATAGTATTGCTTGACGACATTAGAATTCACGAGCGATTCTCCTCCTTGAATCTCAACCAGCCTGCATCAATCAAACTTTGCACCTTATGTTTTAGAGTCATGCAATGCTCAATGGATTGCCCCGGAACTCCCTCATGATAAGCACATGTCAAGTTGGGGTTGTATCCTCTGGGAAACGAAGGTTGAGAAATCTTTGCAAGGCTTATGACTTCCATTGCATTATCGAGTAGATAGGGGAGCAAGTCAGCATATGGCATTGGAATTGGGTGAATTCTACAGGCTTTTTTCTGGAAAGTTTCTTCCCTAGTTGGTGTTTTGATTGGTATTAAGGGTGGTGTTTGGTCTTGGATGTGCATCGAGTGGTTTTGTGGCCGATTTGAGGATGGCCTTTGTGGATGATGTGGTGTTCTTGGCTGGTAGGGTGGTGGGTAATGAGAAAGACTGATATTGGTCGAATATTGATATTGTTGGGCTAATGGGAAATTTGGCCATGTAGGAACGACAGCCACAACATGGGTTTCTCCCTCCTTTTTATTCCCTCCATTTTCCCCATGCCTCCTATCACCAGAATTCATCAAAGCAGTGTAATCAAATTTGCCTCTTTTTAGGCCTACTTCGATTCTCTCACCCGCAAACACTAAATCTGCAAAGCTCAAAGGCATGTAACCCACCATCTTCTCATAGTAGAACACTGATAATGTGTCCACTATCATTGTTATCATTTCCCTCTCCATCATTAGGGATGCTACTTGAGCTGCCAGATTCCTCCACGTTTGGGTGTATTCTTTGAAAGATCCATGCTCCCTCTTACACATGTTCTGTAGTTGTATTCTATCTGGGGCGATATCAATATAAGCCATATCAGAATTATACTGATATTTCCTAATGAAGGTAACCATTAGGTTTTTCCAGGAATGAACCCGGGAAGATTCCAGATTAGTATACCAGGTGACGGTTGCCCCAGTAAGACTTTCCTGGAAGAAATGCATCAACAATTTTTCATCTTTCGCGTACGCCCCCATTTTCTTGCAATACATCTTCAGGTGATTCTTGGGGCAAGTAGTCCCCTTGTATTTATTGAAATTCAGCACCTTGAACTTCAGAGGAATGATCACGTCGGGCACTAGGCATAACTCTACCATGTCAGCAAAGGCATAATTTTCGCCTCCGACAATGACCCTTAGCCATTCCTCTATATGATCAAATTTTTCCCTTTCCACCACAGCAGGAGGGACCTTTCCCACCGCAAAATGCAAGGGTGGTGGTTGTGGGCGATACTGAGCCCCCCCCCCCCCCCCCAAAGTGTTTGACATGGGTACACCACCAAATGCTTGCCCCTCAATGGCATATCCGAGGTGAGGCTCAAAGTCAGCTAAAGTGTGGTCTTGGGGTACTTCATATGTCTCCCCCATGGGTTGAGCGACATGTGCATGACCAGACTAGGGTTGTTGGCTCTCAATGGGTATGAGAGCGGAGTTGTCGACATTTTCATTGGGAGCGTGTGCAACATTGGGTGGTGTATAGTTGGGAGGCAAGCCATATGGTGGGAAGGGATGCTTGCTCTAGACCTGCACAAAATAGGGGCCACCCATACTTCCCAATGCTTCGCCTCCCTGACCTACCATATCTGAGACTGGATGATTTACTTTATTGAGGCCGAATGGGTGAGTTGGGTCCACCTTAGTGGCGGTACTTGCGGCAACGATTGTAGCTGTGTTGACCTCCATCATTTTTCTCATACTCATCATAGCTTCCATCATTGTGGTCATTTGCTCTTTCATGGCCTCCATGTCATCCTTTATTTGTTCCTGTACTTCCTATATTTCACTCATCACTCTAGCTTTGGCACGCGTTCGATAAGGGTGTCATAAAGTGCGTTCTTTCCTTTTGATTACAATTATTACAGTTTTGATTTCAAGGAAAGAATGTAATGAGCAATGCCACCGATGTGACCAGAAATTAAGCATAGATGTATGTGGATGATACATTGTTGAAGTATTGCAAATTTTTACACAGGACATTCAGTAGAACATAGGGTCGAATCAATTCAGATTTTCATTAAAACAACATTATTCATTACATCTTGTCAAAGTCAAAGTGCAACTAGAAATAAAACATGGACATCAACAGTCTTTAATTTTGTAAATTATTTAGCTCAATCATGTATTGGCAATAACCAAAGAAGCTATGTAAACTCAATCCATCTTCTGCCCCAACTTTTGCAAGTTGGTTACTTCCATACTTGACCTTGATTTGATGAAAAACGTTTCTTAAAAGCATGTGATTTGTTCGACCCTATGTTCGCAAGAATAGAAATTTTGATTGTCAATACTTCAACAACCTATCATAGAGATGAATGATTAGGGCACCCTTATGCTATGCATGACAAATGTAATTGTGAGATCGACATGAGACGCTCGAAGAACCACCCTTTTCTTAGTTAACATGGTTTGTTTATAGCTATCATCATGGTACCCAACACATGTAACTAAGAATGCGGTGTAAACTTTCATGCTTCATTGTGACTTTCTTTTTGTTCCTTTTTATTGTTTTATGTTTGTTTTTCTTGTTTTGTCTTTTGAAAAATGAAAGACATGAGCAACTATGTGTCAAGATCATGCATGAGTGAACATAACATGCAGATGAAGAAAATAGAATCTATGTAATTGGCAAAACAAAAGCATGCCAAATGAAGATGTATGATAATGCAATGACTTATGCAAATGCAATGCATGAATATGATAAATGATAAATGCAGGAATGATATGTCCATTATGATGCCATGAAGATATGCATGATGCGATCAAGGAACAAGCCAGAGTGAGTTTACTCTATGCCCCTAATTCAAGAACCTAATGAAAAGGATCCAAAAGTCCACTTCTAGTGACAACTCCCAAGGGTGGTTGCACGTAGTTCTTTAAGTCTGAATGTTTGTGTGTTAAATTGATTTGATGTTTTTGAAAGATTTATTTTAATTGCAAACATAGAGTCATTTAAGGCGTTGGAACTTGAAACAATGTTTTAAATTTTGAAAAGCGGAGAGAATCGTTAAGGTGTTGGACCTTGAAACGATATCAAGTGATATTTGATGAAATGAAGTTTAGTTATGAGTTGGTTTTATCTTAGTTTTGTTTATTAACTTTCAATCTTTTTAAAGACAATTTTACGACACGGTTAGGATTAGACTTTGCAAGTAGAAACGAGATCACATTCAATCCCTAAAAATAAAACTAATCGACTGGTGCGAAGAACACCGAACAAGAAAACGATGTAGGGAATGATCGTGGTCGCGATTCGGTAGTGCCTCAACTTTGTTTCCTCTTTCTTCTTCTTCTTCTTTCTCTCTTCTCTCAATTCTCTCCACTTTTGAACCTTCAAACCTTTAAAAATACCCCCAGGATGCCTATTTATAGGCAAAAGGCCACCTTGGGGCGGTTGCAGCTCGCCCAGGCGAGCTGAAACTTAACCCTAAAGCAATGAGCTCACCAAGGCAAGCTGGTCCCCAAGCCTTGAAGTTATTTGGTGGTCTAAGCGAACCAAATGCTGGCCTGGGCGAGTTGGGGCCTAGGAAAAATAAGGAAAAGACCATTTTGCCCTCCTTTCTTGGTATCTTTTGTCTTTCTGATTGAAACACCGAATGGTTTCTTGCTTTGCACTGTAATTGGAGTTCAACACCGTAAGTCGACTAGCAAGGATCAAAAGATCAATGAACGATAATCCCCGGACGAAATTAGGGTATGACACAGACCATGCGAATAAGTCTGCATTTGCTTCTAGTACTTAGGTAATAGTTTCTTTCACCTCTGCAGTCATCTAACATCTGAGTTTGGTGCACTGGGATGTTTCTCTGGTTAGTTGAAAAGGCTTGACTTCTTCTATCATCTTTGCCCTTTATTCTACTTCTCTCGGATCAGGATCAATATCCCTTAGATTGTTAAGGGAGGTGCATGCCATCAGTTGTGCCTTGGGCTCAGCTCCCTTCTTCCCTTTACTGACTCTAAGACTTGTGGTGTAGCACTCTCTTGCTATCATTTGGTCAGCCCAGAAAACAATAATCCTTCCATCTTTACTTGGAAACTTCATAGTGAGGTAGGGTGTTAAGATGATAGCTCCTAACTCATTGAGCGAAGGATACCCTATAAATGCATTATACAATGTGCATGAATTGAGTATGAGGTATTTGATTATGATGAATTTTGATCCTTTCTTATCCCCAAAAGTAGTCAATAGGTGGGCATATCATATGGTGTCAGTTGTCTCTCCCGTGAAACTAATAAGTTGCTCCGAGAATGGCTCTATTTGGCTCTTTAGTATGCCAAACTGTTGGAATGTCAACCAATAGAGGATGTCTATCGAGCTTCCATTGCCAAGTAGGACTTTACATACTAGGAGGTTGGCTACCTATATTTTGACAACCATGGGATCATAATGGCACTAATTGATATCCCTGACGTCCTCATTTGTAAAAATGATGGGTGGCATGCTTCGTGAGGGCTTTTTCTCCACTTATACTCAATTTGTGCATATATCGCTTGTGTGTCGCGTTCAAACTTCTACCTCCTACGAATCCTCCAATGTTCTCGACTTCTTTCTCTTGTTTGTTCATGGTTTTGTGAACGGTCTTTGTCTTTGACGAACTTCTAAAGATGCCCTTTTGGATAAGCCTTTCTATTTTATCCTTCAATGTATTACATTCTTTAGTGTTGTGCCCTGCCACTCAATGATAATGACAGTATTTGGATTTGTCTACTCTTGGAGGGAGGTCAATTTTTAGCCAACAAGTGGATCAGTTCTACGTTGCAAACCTCTTCCAGCACCCGACTTCGATTTCCGTTAGTAAAGTATAATTATCGTATCTCAACCAATAGAGGCAGCCTATCACTTCTGGATCTTCCCCGATCCTGTCCACTCTCAGTTTTTTCCTTTCTCTCTACTTGCTTCCTTGAGGATTCTTTGTGCATTTGTTCTCGAAACGCGATCATCTCTTCCATTTGTATGAAGCCAGAAACCCCCGCCCTTTCTTCATCTAGCGTTGTAGAAGGCTTTTAGCATAAGCTGTCCAAGAAAGGTCTTAACTTTAAGCTCATGATCATTGATGTCAGAGCCATTTACAAGCTTAAGCTCCTAATTCGAACCAAGACTAACCATAAAATTATGAAGAGGCTTGCTTTCTTATTGTCAAATATTTGCAAGAGCTATTCCAGTAAGGTGATGTGGTCTACTCGTTGCATATTGCACTCTGAATCACTTGATGAGTGTCACAAAAGAATCTATCGAGTTTTTCCATAGGAGAGTATACCAATGGAGCGTTGCCACTTTCAACGTGGTAGGAAACACTCGGCACATCAAAGCATCCTCATTGGTGAACAAATTCATCTGTGTTACGAGTGCATATACATGCTCACCCGGGTTTGAGAGTCTGTCATAACAGTTTGTGTTCAGCGTCTTCCACCCGGATAGCAATTATACTTCCATGATTCCATCTATAGCCATCTGCATCCACTAATTGTGGTCAAAGGAGAAGTTTTCCCTCGCCCCACAATGGACGCCAAATGTTCTTACCAAGTTTTAAAGAACCTTCTCACAGCGATGATCCTCTGTGAACTCCTTCACGAACAAAGGTGGGGGTACCTGCAAAGACACTTCGAGGCTCAAGGTAGAAGTGTAGAGATAAACAAGTATATGGGTTAGAATGAGGATAGAATACCATAACTATGATCATCTTCTTTTTTATAAATATGAAATTGGGTGCATAGATCTCAATTTCCCTTTATAATAAAGAAAATATATGATTTTTATCTTATCTTTTCTTAAGTAATAGATATTTCTTGGATTTAGAGACTATCCATTATCTTTTGGTTGGCAAATAGAGTTTCCCTTTTCCCTTATTTAAAACTATTAATCTTTGTTTTCTACTATCGAGTATGATACTTTGTTGAATCCGAGTGATAAATTACCCAGATCGAGTAACAACTTGTCAAGTTCAAGTAGGACATAAAGTTTATGTGATTTTTGGTATTAAGATTCGACTATGAATTCAACTATTGATTGTGATGTCATTCCCTTACTTGTTAAAAAAAAAATAACAAATGATACATTTTTCATACTCAAATTTAATTTTGACATAATTCTTTATGTTATTAAAATACTTATTTTTAGCTTCTAATTAATATATTTTCCCTTATGCAATGATATGTTCAGGTTATGTGACTTGCATGTAAAAGATTCGTTTATCACTGTTACCAGCTTGATAGAATAAAGCTAATAATGGTTGCAGCTGAAAATATAAAGTGTTGAAAGTGGGGATCAAACTTCCACCCTTCAAGTTTAATTACCAAAAATATTGGCACGAATCAATTAGTGTGAATTGTTTTTTTGTTTAAGTAGTAATTTTGAGTTTAAGTTCAGAGCATGTAAATATGTGTTAAATATAAAAAAAAAGTTTTATCACTTAAAATAATCTTACTTAACTTAAACAGATTTTTTTTCTCGTTAAAGATATACTTATAATCTCTGTGAAAAAAGTAACTAACAGCATATATTTCAATAAAATAAAGAGTTAAATATGAAATAAAATAAAAGTAATATGATTGGAATATTAAAATTTAAACTATTTTTTAAATATTTAAACAGAAAGAAAAAAGGCTGGTTAATGGATGTGAGCCTGTAATGCTAAGCTAGGCATGAGTCAACAAATTAATCTTGATCTCTCAACTTCCAACTAAGACCAGACTCACGTTTACTCTGCCGTGCTTGGTTGTATAGTATGATCGAGGAATTATATATTGTTGGCTTCATATTTCAAATGAGCGAGAGTTTACTCATGAAAACGATATAAAAATAAAAGACTTGCATGCTTCAAAGTCATACATCCAAATCAACAAGTAAAAGGATGAAGAACCAGGTGGTAAAGGAAAGCTGCCCTGGAATATACCTTTCATACCAATTTTTCTTTAACTAAGACCAGAAATAATAATGTGCGAACCCCCATAACTTCTGCAAATTAAACAAGTGAAATTGATCTATTAGAGTTAGTTTCTCAATCGAATCCAGCTACTTTTAATTACAACGGTGCAGCCAAAATCTAGATTGACTCATTCTACAAAATGTAATAATGAGTTGTGGCCCCCCAATCACTCCTGGGGCATGATATGATTTGGTCAAATTTTGGTTAGTTTTCCACCATCCATTGTCCACGCACGGACACTACTCACATGATATGATAGCTCAATCCAAAACATTTAATAGCAATCGGAAATTGTAAATCGTCTTGACCAAAATTTTAATATATAGTTTTATATTTATTAACTCAGAGAAACAAAAATGTCATACCATAATTGGCTAAAAAGCAAATAAAATATTATAATGCGCGTATTATCCGGAATAGATGGATAATCATAAATAAAAATTCAATCTCTAAATGATTATTCAGTGCGTGCGTTTTTTTAACATATTAGGGAGTGAGTTGGGATCATTTTTTTTTTCTATTAATAAAGTTAGCATGCAATATGGATATATAGCTATGGCTGTTTAATGATCTTTCACATAGGATTTGGGGTTTTATGAGAAGGTTAAAATTAAGAGAATGAAAACAAATATTACATGACATTCTAAAGATCAAAGAGAAAGAAGATTAATATGATCAATTAAGGGTTACATTTAATTGAATCATTTTCATATAGATAGATGATGGTTTGAGGCCAACATGAATAATTACCTTGAAAAGTCCAATTTACAAGACAAGAAACACGCACCGACTAAGTTGATCAATTTTAATGGACTATTAATATTGAATTGATTGGATAATAACTAAGTCTAATTTTTATCATTTTATTTATAATTTTCTTATTATTTTTTTTTGACTTAATTTTCTGGTGATTTTTTATTTTCTCTTAGTCTTAGTGTTTTCTAGAATGTTTCATGTTATTTAGTAGCTGGTGGAAATTTATTTTCATATTTATTATCATTTATTTTCGTTTAGTAACATCTAATTATCAATGCATTTGATAAATGCGTATTAGTGAGAATTTATTATAACATTTCAATATTAGCTTATAAATAGGGAACTCTACTATCCAAATGTAGAATTTGAATATTAATGAAATTTGAGATATTATAAGAGTTTTTTCTTTATTATCTTATCATTTCAGTATTGAGTTGCACTCGATGAGGAAGCTCTATTTGGAAAAAAAAAAAATGTAAGAGTCTCTCCCGTTGACATGAGACTCGAGAAAATGAGCTTTTGGGACCTCGATAATTCAAGAAAACATGAAAGGGATACATAGTTAGCGAACCTTGGATATAACTCAACATATGCTACGTGAGAGTTAGAGTTAATGAGAAAATATACGTTTTTATTTTCAAGTTAGCAACTTTTGAAGAAAAAATACTACGATAAAAGAAATGTAAATCCCTGATTTTAACTATTTTTATTTTTCAAAAGTATATTATAATAATTAGTCTAATGTTATAGAGTAAAACAGATATAATATTAATTAATGTATTTTCTTTTATGAAAAGTGACCTAAATAGATCAGTTGAATTAGACATTGAACTTGGGCATGAGTGAAATAATTAGAGATATGATTTTGGGCTTGTGGACTATGATATTGGGAGACAAGCCATTGCTTCCTGCACTCCCATATTTTTTTCAAATACCAAAATTGACATTACTATAGCAGACACAATGTAGGGTAGTCATTGCCGGCACGTGCTACTCCTTGTCACTCTTCATGTTCATAGATCACTACAACCATCGGTGTCGATCCCTCTCCCTTCGAGACACTAATCTAACACCCCATGTCCTCCTCCAACAAACAGTGCTTCCATGTAGGGGCGCTCTTCAACCTTTTCAAACAAATTGCTTGCTCAAATCCTCGTCATCCCTTTGGTTGCACCTCTCCCCTCACACTCATTCCTAGCTCAATTCATTCCTCCTCTCCTTGATTTAAATCGAGAACACCAAATCCCATCTCTAAATCCTCCTCTCCTTTATTTGTCTTTTTTTTTTTTACAAATATACAGCTTTATTTCCAAATTGACAATTCTAGAATACTAAAATTTGTTTACATAATTCTGAATTTTCAATTTCAGAATTATGTATATGCATAGTTCTGGAATGGGAAATCCAAAATAAAGCATATCTTTTTTTTTATTTCAGATTGTCCAAAATATTTTCCACATTGTTCTTTCTTGGAATAATGTATGAATAATTTTGGAGTGGACAATCCAAAATTATGCATTTTCTTTTGTTTATTACAGATTCGAGAATCTAGAATGATAACTAGATCTGAAAAAACAAAGAAAAAAGCAAAGGATATTTTTTACCATTCGAGATTTGTATAGGGTGCATGATGCAAAACATGAGGCGCAGGAAGCAATTGCCTAGACAACAACAAGAACGGGCTATCTTAAAGGATTAGGCCCCAAATGTTAAACTGTTCGTGGGCGAAACTAGATTCGGTAATAATAATGATTAAGGATAGGTGCATCGATAGAAATTGAACATGTGTGACTCAAAGATTATATGTTCGCATTAGTAAAAGATAGCTTACATATAAAATCAAGCAAAAGATTTGGAAATAATGACTCCATTTATCTTAAAATTACTTTTCAGCAAATTTATTCTAAAAATGTTGTTTCTGATTCTAATCAATTATGCATATAATTTATTTTTGAGCAATATAATTTTAACATTTATCCCAATGCAAATGGAATGGTGCTCAACTAACGAGGAATTGGCATTTAGATAGTAAAAAAATCACATGTTGGTCAATAAAGCAAGGATCGATAAATGATAAAAAAAAAAAAAGCAAGGATGGATAGTCAATATTATTTTCTTAATTAATGGTGAATTGATGGAGAATCCGAGGATTAGTGGATTGGGTTTTGATGATTAAGGTTGCATTCTAACTAGAACTTTCTTAATTAGTGGTTACTTAACAAAGAAGCCAAGAAGCCTTTTAAAATAATAATAATAATAATGAAGGCAAGAAGATTTTGAGTAAGCTAAAAGTCTCCATTCTAATTAAATTAATTTCTTACTAAGAATTGATGCAATTTAACATGATCAAAGATTAAACATTATTCACTATGGACCAATCCAAAAATATCCTTATTAAGGTTAAAGTTGACCTCTTTCTCACATAAACTCTCCCTTTATTCTCAACCTTCCTCATTGTCTCCCATTCAAAATGGCTATTGACTATGTAATATTTTACAAATAAAATTATTGTCATAAACTTATATTTACTAGAGTAATACTATATTTTCTTATGTCAACAAATAATTGATCTGAGTGACAATAAATTCAAGTACTTTATGTAAGTGGTCAAGATTTTGAATCTTAACTCTTCTATATGAAGAAAACCTAGGAGTGTTTGAGGTGCAGTTTGATATAATTTTGATTTAAAATTAGTTCGAGCCAAACAAGAAAATTAAGTATGACGTGGTTTGATTTAGTTTAAATTATTTATGAAATCTAAACTAAGCGAAATCAATCTTTTATAGTTGGATTCGGTTCAATTTTTGTAGTTTGAGAATTTTGCTAGTAAGTATCAAAAACATGCTAAAAATGTTTGTTATTAATTAAACTAAACTTAAATAATAACTAATTCAACAATCAAGGTTATAAATGGACAACAATAATTTTAACAATTGAACTTAAAATAAAACCGTAATTATTTTTAAGTTGAATAATACTCAAAAACCATTCAACTTAAATAATACTCATTTAACTTAAAAGTAAAATAGTAATTGTTTAATGTTATTCGTCACTCAAGGAGAGCCCCTCATATCAAGCAAGTTTCTTAGCGCCCTCCTTTAAAGGATTGGGTCAAATGCAACACTATTGGGACGACAAGATGCTCCTGAAACGTAACTGGTTGCAGAGGTATCTTCAGAAATCACCTTGCTGGTATAGTGGGTTGTTTCACTTTTAATGTTGAAGTAAAAAATGCCCTCTTTGCGGAGATCATAGCGGCCATTAAAATCCATTGAGATAGCTCATGAAAGAAGTTGGAACAAGCTATGGCTTGAATGTGACTCTGTCGTAGTGGTTCAAGCTTTCAAAGATGACAAAAATTGTCCTTTGGTAGATAAGGAATAGGTGGGAAAATGTTGTCACTTTGGTTAACTCTATGTCATTTATAGTAGGTCACATATTTCGTGAGGGAAATACTTGTGCACGTAGTCTAGCTTCTCATGACACTAGCTTAGACACTATTTGTTGTTGGGACTTCATTCCCGCATTTGTCACTAAATTTTTTGCATTGGATAGAATAACTCTACCTTACTACAAGTTTATCAGAGTTTGGTCTTGGCCTACCAAGGGTTTGGCCTCATGTGTTCTCTGGGTTCTGTATGCTTTTTTTTTATTGCTTTGTTGAATGAATTGGGGTGGTGTAGGTTTTGCTAGGGGTTGTTTTGGTGGCAATATGGTTGGGATGAAAAAAATCATTAGCTTCTGCCATAGCCCTCTTTTGCCTTAAAAAAATAATAATCATTCAACTTAATAAAATTAGTTTAGTTTGATTTGATTTGATTTTTGTGTGTCAAATCGCAAATTCAATTGATGGTTTAAAAAATAAAAAGTCAAACCAAATCAATGATCATCAATTTTTAAGTAATTTTTAATTTTTTGATCAGTTTTCAATTTTATGTTTGATTTAGTTTGATTTTGAACATCCCTAAAAAAAATCTTGTTAGGAGGAGACATTAATCCACTTTGAGTACCTTCAAATCTCTCAAAGAATATTATTAGTCTTGGTGAACAACAAAGGATATTCTTTAGCATCATATGCGTATAAAAGTTAATAGTGTATCCACTTACAAATTCATATAAATCCTCTTAAAAAGATATTAAATGAAAACTTTAATAAATTTAATGTCTTAAAATATAAAACCCCATTCAATATTTACGATCATTACAAGGATTTAACATGAGAATGACATCAAATATCACAAAGTAAATTTCACTTTGATTCTCTTCTCCCCATACAATTTATTCATTAGGATTTAGGATACACGAGAGCAATGAGCTTATTTATGTGAACTCAGATTTCATCAGGTGTAAATACCTAACGGCTTAGGAAACATGGAGATTCAATTAATACATTCGGAATTTTTCCTTGGTTCTCTCAAAAACTTCTTCAGCAATGTTTGCCGCTTTGCCATCAGCCCTTTTAATCTCCAATTGTGCTTTCTGGTAGAATCCAGTGCCTCGCAATGCATCTGAAATGAAGTCATCGAATCCAATAGCAATTGCTGCCTCTGCCTTTGCTCCATAAACCAACCTCTATATAAATAAAGTGAATATTGTAAGAAAGTGTGCCCGAGAGTAAGCATTGTAAAATAAATTTAATTTTCATGTACTCTATCTTTAAAGATTTTTAAATAATAATCAGATATTAACATAAATTAATTTTTAAAATAATTATTATAAAAATCAATAATTTTTTTTCTTTTGATTTTTAAAATATGAAAATAAATACCAGCTAATTTACAATAACTCAGTGTCTATTAAACTAACTAAATTAGACTCCACTTGATTATAAAAGTTAGTAATCATACAATACAGTATTATTTATGATTAAATAATAATGTGAAAAACTTTTACACTATGTACTTTGCATAGTGGTTTGGGATAATATGTATGAAGTCTTGGTTAGAACCTTAATGGAACTATTGTACACAAAATTGTACTTTAATTAAATTCTTGTAAAATTAATAAAAGGTATAGATAAATTGAGAAGCGTAGAAAAAACAGGACATTTCCAACCTTAACTCGTGAGAGGTGAATTGCTCCAAAGCACATAGGGCAAGGTTCACAAGAAGCATATATTTCACAGTCTGAAAGTTCTATCTGGTTTAACTTTTCACAAGCCTGTAAAATGAAATCATTGAGTTTAAAATACAAATCCTAATAATTGCACAAATTATGGTTGCTGCACATAAAGCTGAAAAAAATGCAGAGTAATGTACAATCAGTTCTGTTTTCATGGAATTTAAAGATGTTATAAAGTTTGACTGAAACCATAGCTCAGAAGAGTAAGGCAAAAAATTGATAAATTCTGGCGGTGAACTCGTCACAAAGATTGGATATTAAAATTTCAATTGATACAAATATCCTGAAGTATGTATAGAATTGATACCATATGCATAATATATTTTCCTTGTCAAATCCTGCAGCAGAATATAAAATAAAATGAACAAAATATTAAGATTTCAAGCCAACTTGCCAACTGGAATCCACTGAAACTATATAATAAGCAAAGACAAATGATGCTCAACAAATATGACAGAGATTGCAGCTAAAAATCAATTCTAGAGATCTCCACTATGTTGAACATAGTAATTTCAAAGCTAACAATTCTTAACCATTAACCTCTCCAATGAAAATATTATAATATTCACCATCCTAGTGGAAATCTCTGATAGTATTACTCGGAGAAACAGCCCAGATAGATGATATAAAAGAAAAAAAAAAAGTACACTGATACTGCTATTTAATTATAAATTATTATTTATAATAAATTTATTAATTTTTACAAAGATTATCTTTTAAAATTATGCCAACAATAATTTATTATTAAATAATAATATAAAATTATTTTACATAATCACTCAACTCATAATATATTATATCTGGACATCCATTCATAACATTACAAGAATAAAGAATTGCAATTTGCACATATACAATCAATTGCCAGAGAAAGCAAGGCAATGACATATCCCTCTTGTGTGGTGATAAATGCTGCGTAAGACAGAAAAGCATAAATGTATATACCAACATATACTACAAGAAAATATGCATTTTAAAGCAATTTAAGGAAATTATCTGGCTATATGCAATCATCTAACCTTTCTTATAACAGTGACTTCTGCATGAGCAGTAGGGTCTGTGTTCCTCAGAACCATGTTGTGACATCGAGCAACTATTTCATCATTACATACTATAATAGCACCAAAGGGACCCCCATCTTCACAGTCTACCCCTTTATAGGCTTCTTCAACAGCAATTCTTAAAAATTTGTGGTCCCTTTGCTGTATAGCTAATTAGCCAATGCAACACCAAAAGCTAATTAATAAGATGGTAGCACGATTTCATAATATGGCATTGAAACCTCAAAAGGGAACCTCAATGTATCATTTAATTTTAACTTGTATAAGACATTTAATTTATTTTACTTTCTTATTTTTATTTATTCTAAAAGTACTAATTGAGGCATCAATCAAACAAAGAATGCAACAAGAAAGCTATTGTTCAGAAGCATTACCTTCCTTATGTCCAGCAAACGCAGAAGCTACTGCAACAGTTCCATTCTTGGTTTGAACCACTGGGATGATCAAGAAAGCAAAAAATTATAAAGAATACTAAAAATAATTGAGCAATAATTATTACCCTTTGTGTGGATTGGGTTTACTTGGGAGAGAGAGGAAAATTAGAGGGAGTGAAATAGAAAAGATTTTTTATTTTTGTGTGTCTGGTTAGAACAGAAATGAGATAGAGAAATTGCACAAATTATGGGCTCTACTGTAAAGTAAACCCTCTTCAAATGAGGTGAAAATAAGATGATTTGTGACTTTTTTATTTAGCTTGTTAAGAAATTGAATATTTTTCTATAACATTTTTTAAAAAAATAATAAATAATTTTATGTTGAGAAAAAATAATGAAGTAAAAAGTGTTTTTTAATTACCATAAAATATTTTGTGTAATTTTTTTTATTTTTACTTTCTTTTTTATTGATCTTTTCACTCATCTAAATAAGCTGCTAGAAAAATTTTCCACTATATTTTGTGTAATTTTTTTTATTTTTACTTTCTTTTCTATTGATCTTTTCACTCATCTAAATAAGCTGATAGAAAAGTTTTCCACTTCTTTCTTTTCTGTTTATATCTATCCAAATAACACATATTTTCTACTTTATTTCTCTTATATTTCTATTTGTTTATATTATTCATTTTTATTTGTTTCATCACTGTTTTGTTATGCAAGAAATTAAGGAAAGAAGGTGGGAGGATGGAAAGAAAGTGAAACCATCTTTGTTTCATTCAAATATCTTTAGCTATTGAGGAGCAAATATTAAAAGTGAGTGGGACCTACAAATTTATCAACCTTTCCATACCAAAAATAAAAGGAGAGAGAAATATTTTTTATACATTAAATATCTAAAATATCATTTTTTTTAGAGATATTTATGATATTTTATATACATACTAAATAACTTCTTTTCTCTTGTTTTCTTTTCTTTAAAAAACTTATAAAATTTCTTTCACTTCCTTAAACTAAACATATATACCCTTAATCCAAAGAAGGCATTAGGGAATCTGGGTGATGCACCAATCCACTAGAAGTTCATGTTTAATCTATGGAGTGGCTCAGTTTATACACTTTTGTTATACTACCAGTGCAAATTGCAGTCTTGCAAAAGCCTTATATGACCTTGTACTACTCTGACAATTAATATAAGACTAGTCGACAATTATCATTTATAAGTACATAGGAGAAATATTAACATTTGTTCAAAGCGAAGCATAAATATTGGAAATGTTGAAATTAGAGGAAAGAAATTGATTGTGAGGAGAAAAATAAAATCAGAATCCAGGTATATACAAAGGAAAAGAGAGAGATAATGAGAAATTTCTTTCCCCTAAGAAAAGGCACATACCATTAACTTCCTCCATGACTTTGTTGATGTCAACAACTAAATATAAAGACCTATTAACTTGGTACACTTAACTGAAACTACCTTGTGTGAACTCTGATAAATCAACGACTTTGTTGGGCTATATATAGTAGTACATAGGTGATGGCAATGAAGTACAAGATCAAGACTCCAAGTGGATGATGACCATGAGAGAGAAAATGTAATCCACGATGAATGCAGAATGTGGTTCCCCATACATATATATGTCAACAATAAAAAATTATACTCGACCATCCAATAACATTATACAATAATTTAAATAGCAGTATATTATTCTCTATCCCTCTTAGTTAAGTTAGTCATCTTATTCCGTCAGAAAAAAAAATGTTAGTCATCTTATTTTATATTTTCCTTTCCTTCTACGTATTTCATAGTGAGTATTGATAGCATATTTTCTAACATGCATATAGTCCAAAACACTATGAGGTAATGATTTCGATTTTTTTTTTTTACACGTAGGGACATTGTTAAACATTTAATAGATTGGTAAAATGAAAAATAAAAAATAAGATATATGATAAAATGAGCACAAGAAAATTGGACAGTAAAATTTACAAAACAATTATAATTAAATGATAAAATATATAATTAAACTTACATAAACAAAAATAATAAAATTGTATTATATATCATCGTGATGATTCAAGATCATATAATAATTTATCTTCTAATGCATTTTTGAATATTGGTTAAATGTTGTTAAATAAAAAGTGAGATATATAAAATTTTATATTTCTTAATAAAATTTAATATACAATAAAGAATACAATAGAAAACATGTTAATCTCATTTCTTATATTTTACTATATGAATATAATAATAACAAGGGTCTTCCTAAGATGACGCTATCATGCAGACGCTGAATGTTGGAAAGAATATTCGACATCAAACAAATAGCCACATGGGACAAAAAAAAAAGTCTTTTCACACTAATATTAGTTATATATATCTTTCAAGAAAGAAGGGCATAAATAGAAGGAAAAGAATACAATCAATTTAAAAAATTGGATTTGAGAATAAATATATAGAATAAAAATTAGAGTATAAATTAAACTAAATATATAGAATAAAAATTAGAGTGTGAAAAAGGCATGTGAACGGGACTTCAGAATTAAGATAGGAATCATCACATGACTCATCCGATATCAACATACTTGATGCAGACTGTACTGTAGTTATTAGTTACGGGGCATCATGGTCTACAGAAAGGTGGGACGTGATTCTCGATCTCGTGACACGCCCAACAAAGATTGTGAGCATTCCTATCCAATGTCTTCACAAGTTTTGATAAGTTGTCAACTATATCATGAATTGGATTGGATTATTTTTGTTTTTATATAGATAAATGTTAGTTGTCTGAGTCTTAAATATAATATTAATTTAAATATATTTTTAGTTTCTCAAACAGTCATTTTTCTTTTTTCTTTTTCTAAATCCAAAGTTATTATTTTTAGTTTTTTATTTTCATAAAATATTTATTTTATTAGTCTCTCCATATATATGTAAAATATTGAATTAATAATTTGTGATAACTTTTGACGGTTAAAAATTATCATAAATTATTGTCATATGGAAAAATAGACTAAAAGAAGTAATTTTCAAACTAAAAAAAGTAATTCTGAAGTTTAAAAGACAAAAAAAATTAACTTGGACACTTAAAAAATTAGGGTCTTACTAATCAATATTTTAAAAATATTAGTTAAAGAATTAAAAGAAGTAAGATTTTATTGGAAATCATGTGGGCACACATTTTAAAATCATAAGGAGGCTTATTTTTTTTGTCTCCCAACAAATTTTTTTCCCTTCTACTTCCTTAACCAGTGTCTTTAGTGTACAGGTTAAGTGTACAGGTTAGTATGTTTTGAAAAATTGTAACCTTAATTTAAGTGATTAAAAACATATTTAAGCTTATAATATTTTATCAAAGATTTAATTTTTGTTTTTTCATAAAAAAGTAATTTTCATCTCCCAAAAAGTTAATATTATTTGACACACTTTACCTGTTTATGTGTTTAGTATAAAGTTAATGACTATCTTAACCAACACCCGCTAGTTATGTGATGCAATGTCAACATGTGATACCTTCAAAAACAATTCTAAATCCCTAAATAATTTTATTTATGTACCTTAAAATGAACTCTACAGAACCAAAATAGTAATATCAGCTTTTAGAGGTTTTAAAACCAAAGAAAAACATTTTATAGGCTTATACTACTAGAAAAAGATATTTAACATAAATACTTTAACATTTATTTTATATAAAATCGATGTTATTAAAAGGGCAGTGACATAATTATAAATAAAATGAGTTCAATAACATCTGTTTTCCAAAGACTGATGTTAACATCACCATGTTAACATCGGTTTTTGGAAAACCAATGTTAACGTGGAGATGTTAACATAAGTTTTTTCAAAAAACTGAATGCTTTTTATGTTAATGTCGGTTTTTATAAAAACTGATGTTGTTTTTCGGGTATATATATATATAATTTCCCTCTTCTCACACCCACTCTCACTCCCACTCTCAGTTTAAAGCTTTCACTTTCATGGTGCTCCAACTCCTCTCTCTTATTGCCCACACTCCCACTCGCACTCACTCTTCTGAAGCTCACACCCCACTTGGACTCGTTGTCGGTCATGTTCTCGCTCTTGGTGGCCACTCTCCGCGGTGGCAACAAGTTTATGAAAAAAGAGTTGTCGATATGTCTTTCTCTTACCTTTGGCAACTTAAATGAACAAATTCCATTTCAATGCTATGTCAGGGTTCCATTTCAAAATCGCATTGCCTCACTTGAGTAGTATACAACAGATTTACTATGACTGTCACCTATTCTTGTTCTCGCATTCTTCGTTCTCGCACTCGATATCATTTGCTGGTTGAATTTTGAGGGTTTGATTTTAGGTTTTTGGTTATTTTTTAGTGATTTGGTGTTAGTTAGGACTTGGAGATAGGATTATGTTGTGCTGATCAAGGATTGATTTTTTAGTTTTTGAATTTTCATATTGCTTATTTGATGCTTTTTTGTCTTCATTGATAATTATTTTGGTTGAATTAATGCTTCTGTTACTTGCCTTTTTTATATAAGCAATTAAAATTTCATCATAAGGAGTTATTAAATTAAGTTCAAGGTGCAATTCCTAGAATTGTCTGTTGGCTATTTTACATGGGGGGATTTCAATTATGGAATTTAGTTTTTTCACAAAGTTATTAGCCTGATAATTTTCTTTTTGTTTACTTTACTTGATGGCTACACTCGAATTTAACATAGCCTCATAGTTAACTATATTCAGGAAATGTTCCTATCAAGTATCAATTCATACTTGTAGTCACTTTCAACAAATTTTCCTGGGAATGAGTGATAGGCATGATAAGTTCCCAATGGCTATTATATTGGTCAACATTAGTTAAATAATCTTACTTAGGACACTTTTTGTTTTTGCTGAATTTATATATAGACAGCTTGATACTAAACTTCCACTTAAATTGTTCAGTTAACAAATTATTTCACATCTTTTTTTTAGAGAATTATTATTTCACATCTTAAACATCATGTTACGAATATTTTCATTTGTCATTGGTCCAATATTGAAAAGAAAGTAGTTGTAACCCACATATTATAACTACTTGTTAAAAATTTAATACATGCACCTTTTATTTAATTTTATTCAATATTATAACTAGTTTTTAATACTTAATTAATGTTTGAAATTCATTAGACGAATACACATAACTGACCTGTTAATATTGTGATGCTATTGAAAATTATGTAGGGGTCTAATAATGTTGTTCTTATTTTATCGAATTTTGTAATTTGACTATATATATATATTAATCTGAAATGTTCAATGTAATTTGTAGGCACTTTTTGTTTTCATGTTTGCATCGTGATCACAACATTTGTTGTTGGACATTATAGTGATCATCATCATAGGTACGAATCTTTTTCATAAACTTTTGATGATCTTTTATATTACAAATGCTTTTATAACTTGTTGATTGTGTTTAGTGACTATTGCTTTATATACAAGTTATGTTCATGATGAGTGAACCTTAGATTCCCATTTGAGATTCAATACAATGATTTTTGCGGACAGTTTGCATTAATCATTGTATTGAATCTTGAATTGTCCGTTTGAACAGTTTGGGAAGAATAATTTTTATAGTATATTCATGTGTAAAGGTTAATGTTTTTTTCTTAAATTTGAAGAAATTTTAGTTAGTGCATTTCCCTTTGTTTTTCGGGTGCATACTTGATTGTGGTGGAATTCATCTCACCACTTTCATGTGATGTACTTGGAGATCAATGCGAAATGCTGCCGAAATTTTGTCAAATCTAAGAAAAGAAAGTTAACCTTTACGTATGAATCTATTATAAAAAATGTCTTCTTGAATGGGATAGGACCACACCTTTAATGAAAAAAGTGAGGTTTTAATGCATAAAATAAATTTGTGAGCATCACAAAGCTATTAATTAGATGGATCGAAGTTGGATGAATGCAAGTCGCATGAGCATTGCATATGAGGAATGTGTTGAACAGTTCTTGAAATTTTCCTTTGAAAGTAATCGACCAGATGAGGATGGAAAATATTTGTGACCTTGTATAAACTGTTTGAATGGGAGACGACAAGTACTCGACGACATACAAGAACATCTTCTGTGTGATGGGATGAAGAATAATTATACGACATGGATATGGCATGGTGAATTGACAGAAATGCAGAGGGGGTCCCAATTTGATTCGGTTGATGTAGAAATGAAAGGTCGCTTAGAGGAAATGATTTGTGATCTTGGATGACAACAGTCTTTTCAGCAAGCACATGCCCTTGTGGATGATATATTGGAAAGTGATTCCAAGAAGCCTTTGTATCTGGTGTGCAAAAAGTCATTGACATTGTTGTTAGCCGTGCTAAGTCTGGTTAATGTGAAGGCTAGATATGGGTTGAGTGACAAAAACTTCACTTCACTGCTTTAGGTAGTGCAAGATATTCTTTTAGAGGAAAACATGTTGCCAAAAAGTTATTATTAGGCGAAGAAGATATTGTGTTTGATGGGTATGAAGTATCAAAAAATACATGCATGCCTTAATGATTACATACTATATAGACATAAGTATGAAGAAATGCATAAATGTCCCAGGTGTGGGTATCACAATACAAAGTGAAGGATGATGACGAGTGTAGCAGTGATGAAAGCACAAAGATAGGCCCTCCAATGAAGGTGTTATGGCATCTTTTGATCAATCCAAGGTTTAAGCGTCTGTTTGCTAATGAAAATGATGCAAAAGACCTTACATGGCATGCAGATGAGAGAAACTGCAATGGAATGCTCTGTCATTCGGCTAATTCCTTGTTGTAGAAGCAAACTTCATGATGAATCAAGATTGATTCAAAGAGTTTTGATGATAACAAAGAAGATGACAAAAAGCTCAAAAGTCAAGAACACTACATGATAACAAAGATGATGATCTCAAGAATCAAAGAATAAGTTCAAGATTGAATCAAGTACACTTCAAGGATCAAGAGGAAAGTTGAATTCAAGAATCAAGTTTCAAGATTCAAGTTCCAAGAATCAAGATAAAGATTCAAGAATCAAAAGAAGACTCAATCAAGATAAGTATTAAAAAGTTTTTTCAAAAACTGAGTAGCACATGAATTTTTCTCAAAACCTTTTACCAAAGAGTTTTTACTCTCTGGTAATCGATTACCAGATTATTGTAATCGATTACTAGTAGCAAAATGGTTTTCAAAAAACTTTCAAACTGAATTTACAACATTCCATTTAATTTCAAAATGCTGTAATCAATTACAAGTATTTGGTAATCGATTACCAGTGTGTTTGAACGTTGAAATTCAAATTTAATTGTGAAGAGTCACATCTTTTCACAAAAAAGCTTTGTGTAATCGATTACACTGATTTGGTAATCGATTACCAGTGATAGTTTCTGAACAAAATCAAAAGATGTAACTCTTCCAATAGTTTTCAAGTTTTTCTAAAAGTTATAACTTTTCCAAATGGTTTTTAAGTTTTTCTAAAGGTTATAACTCTTCTAATGGTCTCTTGACTAGACTTGAAGAGTATATAAAAGCAAGGCTTTGATTTGCATTTTACACATTCATTCTTTAGACAACAAACTTTTGCCAATTGATTTCTGAATCTCTTTGAACTCCTTCTTCTTCTTCCTTTGCCAAAAGCTTTCTAAAGTTTTCTGGTTTTCCAAACCTTGAAAACTATGCTATTCATCTTTTTCATTCCCTTCTCCCTTTGCCAAAAAGAATTCTCCAAGGACTAACCGCCTGAATTCTTTTTGTGTCTCTCTTCTCCCTTTTCCAAAAGAACGAAGGACTAACCGCCTGGATTCTTTTGTGTCTCCCTTCTCCCTTGTCAAAGAATTCAAAACGACACAGTCTGAGAATTCTTTTGATTCTTCCTTTTCCCATATACAAAAGATTTCAAAGGACTAACCGCCTGAGAATTCTTTTGTATCCCCATTCACAAAGTTTCAAAGGTTTAACCGCCTGAGAACTTTGTCTTAACACATTGGAGGGTACATCCTTTGTGGTACAAGTAGAGGGTACATCTACTTGGGTTGTTGACTGAGAACAAGAGAGGGTACATCTCTTGTGGATCAGTTCTAGTGGAGGGTACATCTACTAGGTTGTTCAAAGAGAACAAGGGAGGGTACATCCCTTGTGGATCTTTGCTTGTAAAAGGATTTTTTACAAGGTTGAAAAGAAATCTCAAGGACCACAGGTCACTTGGGGACTGGATGTAGGCACGGGTTGTTGCCGAACCAGTATAAAAACTCTTGTGTGTTTGTCTCCTTCTTCCCTACTCTTTTAATTTCCGCTGTGCACTTTAATTCCCGCTTTTACTTTTGGTTAAGTTTCTTTTCTATTCTTCATTTACTTAACAACATAGTAAAAGCCTTAGAAGTGTAAATTTTTAATTAGTAAAGGTTTAGAAATAATTAATTCAACCCCCCTCTTAATTATTCTGAGGCCACTTGATCCAACACTTGCAGTGGAAGAAGATTAATCACTTGTATCCAAAATTCGGGAAAAGACAAGAAATCTTAGGCTTGCACTTGCCACTGATGGAATGAATCCATATGACAATTTAAGCACTCAGCACAAGTCGTGGCTTGTTTTGCTACTAATTTATAACTTGCCTCCTTGGTTAGGCATGAAGCGAAAATACATGATGATGTTTATGATGATATCGGGCCCAAGAAAGTCAGGAAATAACATCAATATTTATCTCAGTCTCTTGATTGAAGACTTAACAAAGTTGAGGGATGAGAGGGTTGTCATGGTTGATGGGTATAAAAATGATACAATTCAAGTTGCATGGAATGCTATTTTGTACCATTAATGACTTTCCAACATATAGGAATTTGAGTGGATACAGTGTTAAGGGCCATCATGCATGCCCAATCTGTGAAGAACACACAAGCTACATACAACTGAAACATGGAAGAAAAATAGAATACGCTCGACGCCAACGGTTTCTAACACCTTATCACCCTTATCGACGATTGAAAAAAGCTTTTAACGGAAGCCAAGAGAATGAAATATTGCCAATACCGTTAACAAGTTAGCAGGTTCTTAAACAGGTTGAGGACATCAATACTATATTCAACAAAACCCAAAAGAAGAAAAAAAGTAAAACTGGCATATGGAAGAAGAGTTCGATATTGTTTGATCTTCCATACTGGTCCAATCTAAATGTCAGACATTGTATTGATGTTATGCATATGGAGACAAATGTGTGTGATAATGTCATCGACACGCTTCTTAATATTCAAGGCAAGATAAAGGATAATTTGAATACTTATCAAGATCTAGCTGAGATGGGTATACGAGACCAGTTACATCCAAGGTTTGATGGTAAGAAAATATACTTGCCTTTATCATGTCATACTTTGTCAAGAAAGGAGAAAATAAGTTTTTGTCAGTGTCTACGTCGTGTCAAAGTGCCACAAGGATACTCTTCAAATATTAAGAGCCTTGTGCAATTGAATGATCTAAAGTTAGTTGGCTTAAAGTCTCATGATTGTCATGTCTTGATGCAACAATTGTTAGTCATGGCGATACGAGACATTTTGCCTAACAAAGTGAGGCATGCCATAACTCACCTGTGTTTTTTCTTCAATGCCATATGTAAAAAAGTGATTGATCCTATCAAGTTAGACGAGTTCAAAAACGAGGTTGTTATTATCTTGTGTCAGTTGGAGATGTATTTTCCTCCTTCATTTTTGACATCATGATTAACTTAATTGTTCATTTGGTGTGGGAAATTAAATTTTGTGGTCTTGTTTATTTGTTGTGGATGTACCCAGTTGTGATGCAATCCTCCCTAGGAAGGGACCAATCACTAGAGCCATGAGCAAAAGGCTCCAAGAAGATTGGGCTAGAGCTACTGAAGAAGGCCCTAGGGTTCTCATGAACTTCAGGGTAGATTTCTGAGCCCATGGGCCAAGGTTGGGTCCAATTATCTTTGTACATATTAGAATAGGATGCCATTATATTTGGTCCTTGTATTTAGGGCTCCATAATGTAGGTAGGGTACCCTAGAAATATAGGATTTTTCAGCCCTTGTATTTTAGGGCACCTAGACTAGTTTTTGTATTAGGGATAGTTTTGTAATTTCACATGCACTAAGTGAATATTTGATGTGTGTTGGGAAATAAATTTAATTGAATTGGTAGAAGCCCGATCCAATTAAATTTTAGAGGGGGAGGTGAGAATTTGATTACTGCACCCCATTGCCACATCATATAGTCACATTTTGTGCATGTCCTTCATGTTTTACATGCCTCATGACACCTAAGCACACTTAGTGAAGAATCTTGGAATTAATCTTGGATTAGTGGGCTGAACCATAACTAAAATTCACTAATCATAATTAGTGAAATTTTGGCTCCACAAATTCAATTTCAAATTCAAGTGAAATTTGAATTTCCCTCCAATTTTGTGTGACACTTAGGCTATAAATAGAGGTCATGTGTGTGCATTTTTTTCAACTTTGATCATTTGAATATTAAACTTCAGATTTCAAAGCTCTTTTAGAGCACAAAATTTCGTGTTCTTCTCTTCCTCTCCGTTCATTCATCTCCTTCTTCCTCCAAGCTCTTATCCATGGCCTCTTATGGTGGTGAGCTTCTTCTAGACTCATCTTCTCCTTGAAGTGGCGTCTCCTCTCTCTCTTCCTTCTCCATTCCGTTGCCATTCATCTTCCAAGAAGCAAAGGAATCCATTGATGAAGAAGATCCTAGGCCTACAAGCTCCAATGGAGCTTACATCAAGTTGAGTGATACATGAAGATCTTAAAAGGGTATACAAAGAATCTACATTGTCCTGAAGCATCAATTGTTCAAAGGTATTGATGGAAGCTTGCTTGTGAAGCTTCTATGAAGGCTGGATCTTTGAACTTCAATGGTGTATTTCCACCATGGACATGTAGTGGAAGATAAAAGGAGAAGAGGTGAGAGGAGGCGTCATCCACTAGGGAATAAGCCATGGAAGAAAGAGCTTCACTGCCAAGATAGTACCTTGGATAAGAAGCTTAGAGAGGAAGCTTCATTGGAGGAAAAGAAAGAGAGAGAGAAAGAGAGAGGTGGGAGCACGAAATTAAAGGAGGAAAAGAAGGAGTGAAGTTGAACTTTGAAGTTTGTCTCACAAGACTCCCATTCATCAAAGTTACACATGTGTTACACATGCTTTTATTTATAGCCTAGGTAGCTTCCTTGACAAACTTCCTTGAAAAGCTTTCTTGAGAAACTTCCTTAAGAATCTAGAACTTAGCTATACACACCCCTTTAATAACTAAGCTCACCTCCTTGAGAAACTTCTTGGAAAAGATTCCTAGAGAAGCTAGAGCTTAGCTACACACACCCCTCTAATAGCTAAGCTTACCTCCTTAAGATGAGAAGTCATAGCTTAGCTACACACACCCCCTATAATAGCTAAGCTCACCCCTATGCCAAAATACATGAAAATACAAAAAAAAAGTCCCTACTACAAAGACTACTCAAAATGTCCTGGAAGACAAGGTAAAACCGTATACTACTAGAATGGCCAAAATACAAGGCCCAAAAGAAGGAAAAACCTATTCTAATATTTACAAAGAAGAGTGGACCCAACCTTGGCCCATGGGCTCAGAAATCTACCCTGAGGTTCATGAGAACTCTAGGGCCTTTTTTAGCAGCTCTAGTTCAATCCTCTTGGAGTCTTTTATCCAATACCCTTGGGAGTAGGATTGCATCAGGTATATTGCAGAAGAAGCTATTGTATTTTTTTTAGAGTATGTTGAAAAGGAAAAAATTGTTGGGCTTCCCAAGTCTTGAAACGACGAAAGAGTAGGAGGTAAGGGATCGAGAAGATTGCATGTTATCACTCCAAGTCTGGAAGAATGGAAACAAACTCGTTTGTTTATATTGAATAACACTAATGAAGTTCTACCATACATAGTTCGTCACAAAGCCTTAGTCAGGGAAAATAACCCAAAAGTGACCAAGAATAGAGTGTTGAAAAGGCATAAGATGAATTTCCTAAATTGGTTTCAAGATACAATCTTTGGTGATCATAATGCTTCTGAAACGTTAAGGAAGTTAGCAGATAGGCCTAAAATAAATGTTAAAAGTTGGCAGGGATAGGATATCAACAAGTATTTGTTCTACACCAAATCACAAGATGACAAGAGTACAATGCAAAATAGTGGGGTTAGTCTTATGGTTGAATCCTATCACTTTGCTACTATATATGATGACAATCCCCGTTTGGCGTCCATGCCTTACTTTGGAGTCATTAAAGAAATATGGGTGCTTAATTATGTTAAATTCACTTTGTGTGTTTTCAAGTGTAAGTGGGTTGATAGCAATATGGGTGTGCAAACCGATGATTTTAGATTTACTTTGGTAGATATGAAGAAGCTAGCTTATTAGAATGAGCCTTTCATCATGCCAAAACAAGCTAAATAGGTGTTTTACGTTCAAGATCCTTCTGATGAAAGGTGATCAGTGGTTCTACATGGAAAAACCATCGGTCTTAATCTTGAAGATGATGATTCAATCCTTGATACTTGTCTCACTGCTATCTCCACACAAATGCCTAACGTCAACGGAGAAGAAGAAGTTGATGACGTCCATGCAAATCGTAATGATCATGATAAAGGAGAATTAATTAATATCGTATAATGTAATTTTTTTTATATTTACTTGTTTCCATATTTACAATTACATAACTTACTATACTTTTGAGCATGCCCTAATTAATGTTGTTTTTTAACAGACACATAACTATACCACGAAGCTCCCTTCCTCCTCCTAAGTTAGCACCTTCGTCGAAGAAGTCTAGAAAAGCAACACGGCTCAAATCATTGGCTACCAGACTCGTTATGATGGAGAAACCAGTGGTTTATGTGGATCCTGCCACTAGGAAATCTAATGGCCCTCACAAAAAGAAATTAAGGACATATTTGGGGATCATCGCTCGAGACAAGGTTGACGTTACATTTGTTTACGAAAAAGAAGTTCTTACAGCTTAGAAGGATTTGATTTGGGAGGACATTCAGGTATTTGAATTAAATGTTGAATGTTATTGTAATTGGTTGTACTAAAAATATTATAACGTTGAATGTTATTGACTAACTATTAAATGCATTTTTTGTATCACAAGCTGAATTTGATATTCCAGAAGCGTCTGACCAAAGGACGAAGAAGAAAATTCTTATGACGGTAGATAAGAGATCAAGGTAGTTTAAGTTAGATTCGATCTCCAAATGGGCTTTGGCACAAGGCAAGGAGGAGGACGATGACACTGTCTGTGAGAAGTACAGTATTAGCAAAGAAAAGTGACAACAATTTTGTCAAAGTCGTAGAGACCCTTCATGGGAGGTTAGTTGACTTGCATTGTTTATGAATTTGACAACTATGCATTATTTTCAAGCGCATTTTGTTGACAAGTTTTTGTGTAATCGTGTCAGCATGTTAGAAATAAGGCTCAGGCCATCCAAAAACTAAACACTGCCCCTCATGTGTTGTCTTAGGGGGTTTTATTTACTAGAAGAAAAGTTAATGGAGGAAAAATAAAAGAAATGATTGGAGCAAGAATCCCAATTCGGGAGTACAGAAATAATCGTTGATCATCCATCTCCCATTAGATGACACGTGAAGTGGAAGATGACTCACACCAAAAATTTGGAGAGATGGCATCTAAGGCAACACGCGAAATTGCAAATAAGATTGTAAGTTATTTTTTATTTCAATGATTAATTTTTATAATAACAACAATAGCCCGTAAACTCATGCAATATTTTGTTGACTGTAATATTCCCTTGAAGAGCAGTCAACATAAGGCAGCTTTGTCGCCCATGGTTGTCAAGATGTGATAACTGACCAGAGAACTCTGGTAGTGTTCGTGCTACTGGAGTCGATGTCATGATTAAACAATACTTTGGACCGACTCCAAAAAGTTTTTTCACATCCACATCTATGACTCCCAAAGACCTGGAACAGTTGACACAAAAAATCAGGGACTAGCTGGAGGAGTCGATCATTAAAAAAGTGACTCGACAACTAATGTTTTCCTTTTGCCAAATGCAGTCCTAGATGTAGTCGAAGATGCAATCTCAGAGACTTGTACTGCCTCTTGAGCCTGAGGTTGGTCCTTCTACTGCCTGTGTCAACACAAAGGGGAGTTGTGTCGATCCCTTGAAGTAGGACCCAAGCACGAGTGAATAAGAGAAATGTGGGTTGTATGTTAATGACAATTCTTCCCGCCTAGTTGCCTTTGGAAGAGTTTATGAGGGATCGACAATTATCCACAATGTCTCTTTTGGCAATGATCAAGTGAAGGAAGGCCAATGTTGAGGAAGTTCAAGATACTGATGCTTGCGTCTCTGTACCCACTCAAGAGGTTCAGTTAGTGGGGCAGACCCTTAACACCTACCTTGCTTGGCCGACACATCTTATATAACCTTTTTCAAAATAGGTATTTCATTTTATTGTGTTTGTTATTAATAAAAAAGGATTTGTTACAAATAAAGTGTTGACTGTCATTGACTTATGTTTATTAACCGTGTAGGATAAATAAGGAGCTGAGGGACCGGTGAAACCTATAGATAGGCCAGAACTTGATGATGATCTCCTATACCAGATGACATTGATGATTTTGCAGCTTTTCCTCAAGCCTTTGCAGGTGTCGTGGGATGCATCTATGTTTGAGGTGTATAATGATAACTTCCCCTTGTACATAAAGCATGAAAATATTTCTGAAATAGCATAGGATGGTTAATGTCTTAGCATTTCTGTTAAACAAATGTGGATTTTGTAAGTCACTTTACATTATTGTCCATTACCTAACTGATTGTTTTAAATTGATACATAAATTACTTTATTTTAAAAAACAATAGGCATATGACTGAGACAAGTATGCAAGCGGGGAATGTCTGTGTATGGCTTCCTCAAGCCACAATCTATACAAAGATCTAGGCAATCACAATTTGAATAAGAGGATTATATTAAGAAATGAATGTAGAATTCATAGAGAGATGTCTACCTAGGAGCCTACTTGAATGGGTAAATAAAACTGAACAAATCAATATAAATAATGTATGCACTATAATAACTTAATGTTCTCCAATGCAGTGCACATTGGAAATTGGTCGTTATATGTCCTAAGGACAATGTTGTCGTCTGGTTTTGTTCGTTGTATAATAAGCCTAACAAAGGAATTATTAATAGGTTAGTTGTATTTTGTATGACATTTACTTTATCATAAAATATTTGACATCAATATTTTAAAATTGTACAATAGGTATGCATGTTTCTCTTAACCAATACTTTGAAGGGATTTAACGATATTCAAGGAAGTAAATCCAAGGCTACTGCTAAATGGATTGCAGTTAAAGTAAGTCATTAAAACAATAGTTGATGTCTTAAAAATTACATTTTATTATTATGTACACTGATTTTCAATTAACTTTAAATATCTTATTGAAATTGGTGTAATTAGCAAAGAGGAAGCACCGAGTGCAACTATTATGTGATGCATTGGATGTCAATGATAGTCTTAGGAGGTTTTTAAGATAATTGGGAAATGGTAATTGTTTACTCCAAAACTAATTTCATTTGTTATACATGTTATTTTTATACTGATTAAGTTATATTTTATTATATCATGCAGTATTTTATTGATACAAGACCAATGAGACCAAAGAGATTAAAGGCAATTCGCTTTTAGTGGGCAAGATTTTATGTCAAAGTTAAAAATGAAACAATAGGTGTTTAAGGAATTTTACAATTGCATATAGTTATGTTTAATTAGATTCAATTATAGTAGATGATTTTATATATTGACATTATTGTTTTCTTAAATTATTTCTTATAATTAATAGTAATTATTCAATAGTAATATAAAAATTTGTACTGTGAAACTTCTTGGATTGGTCTGTTTTAAAATTTGTAGGTAGGGGTAATATTAATAAACAATCAAGATATTAAAAGAAATTGCAAAAAACATTAGTAGACATCGATTTTTTGAAAAATCAATGTTGTGGTGCATAAAACATCAATCTTTTACCACAACATCGATTTTTCTAAAAATGGATGTTATCATGCGTGTGACATCATTTTTTCTAAAATCCAATGTTGATTTGTGCACCACAACATCAGGTTTTTAGAAAAATCGATATTGTTTTTGGAATATTATACATTTTTTTTGGTTTATTGCATATTATACAACATCGGTTGATGTTGTGTATTGTATGTTAACATCGTTTTTTTTAAAACTGATGTTAACATTGAGTTTGTTAACGTCAGTGGTTTCAACATCGATTAAAGTCGAAAAAACTGATGTTAAAATTCTATTTTCTAATAGTCTTTTAAACAATAATTTTAAATTTAGATGAATGAAATTTTTTTTTTGACTTGATTGCACTTTTTACTTCAATTTTTTAATTTTTGGTGAATTTTATCAAACGACCATGCCGGGAAGGTCGACCATGGAAGCGATTTATTTATTACGGCGGGTGATGGAGCAATATCGCATGGCCCAACAAGACTTGCACTTGATTTTTATTGACTTGAAGAAAGCGTATGATAGAGTGCCTAGAGAGATTTTGTGGAAAGCTCTAGAGAAGAAAGAGGTTAGGGTTGCATATATTCGAGCTATCCAAGATATGTATGATAGGGTATCGACTAGTGTTAGGGCACAGGGTGGAGAGTCAGACGATTTTCCCATCACAATTGGTTTACATCAAGGGTCAACCCTTAGCCCCTACCTTTTTACCTTAATTCTGGATGTCCTCACGGAACAAATCCAAGAGATAGCGCCGAGATGCATGCTTTTTGCAGATGACATAGTCCTCCTTGGAGAGTCGAGGGAGGAGTTGATTGAGAGGTTGGAAACTTGGAGACGAGCTCTAGAAACACATGGCTTTCGCCTAAGCAGAAGCAAATCGGAGTATATGGAATGTAAGTTCAACAAAAGAAGGAGGGTTTCTAACTCAAAGGTGAAAATAGGAGACCATATTATCCCTCAAGTCACACGGTTTAAATATCTTGGGTTTGTAATACAGGATGATGGGGAAATTGAAGGGGATGTGAATCATCGCATTCAAGCAGGATGGATGAAATGGAGAAAAGCATCGGGGGTGTTATGTGATGCAAAGGTACCGATCAAGCTAAAGGGAAAGTTTTATCGGACTGCGGTAAGACCGGCGATTTTGTACGGAACAGAATGTTGGGCGGTCAAGAGCCAACATGAGAATAAAGTAGGTGTAGCGGAGATGAGGATGTTGCGGTGGATGTGTGGTAAGACTCGACAGGATAAAATTAGAAACGAAGCTATTAGAGAGAGGGTTGGAGTAGCGCCTATTGTAGAGAAGATGGTGGAAAATAGACTTAGGTGGTTTGGGCATGTAGAGAGAAGACCGGTAGACTCTGTAGTGAGGAGAGTAGACCAGATGGAGAGAAGACAAACTATTCGAGGCAGAGGAAGACCCAAAAAGACTATAAGAGAGGTTATCAAAAAGGATCTCGAACTTAATGATTTGGATAGAAGTATGGTACTTGATAGAACATTATGGCAGAAGTTGATCCATGTAGCCGACCCCACCTAGTGGGATAAGGCGTTGTTGTTGTTGTAACAAATTTTACCTTCAATTTTTGTGTTTATTAATGAATAAATAAAGAAGAGTAAAATTCACAAGTTTTAAAAAGTTGAAAATAAAAAGTACAATTAAGCGTAAATCTTTTGTTAGAGATCAAAACCAAAACATATTCATCTTATTGAAATTAAAAACATATTTAAACCTTAATATTACATTAAAAAGAAATCTTTTAACAATTTTAACACCTAGTATTTTATTAAATTAAAAAAATATTATTAATATATATATATATATATATATATATGTTCATTTTAAAATAAGATTATATTAACTGTAAAATAGACTTTCCTTTTGTAAGATGTACTTCAATACTATTCTCTTCTTAAAAAAATATTTTATTGACAGATCAACATTTTAGTCGATTATAATATGATCAAATCTATTAGCGACCGTTTCTTAAAAATAAAAAATAAAAAAAATCTATTGGCGACCATGAATGTATCTAAAAAATCTCCAAAACGTAATTTATTTTCTCTTCAACTTCTGAAATTATTGACGACTATGTATAAAAAAATGATGACTAATTTGGAATCTTGTATTGTCAAATTTAATATATAGATGTGGTCATGTGGTAAAAAAAAATTAATATATAGATGACATAATAATCATAGTATTAATGTCTTTGAAACTTCACTTAAAATCTTCATTTCATTTTCGGAAGTAATGTTGAGTAAAAAAGGAGCGAATATTAACCATAGTAAAATAAGAACAGAGGATAATGTAATTTAATCATTTATTAAAGAAAAGAAATATCACTTACTATTGTATTAAGTATTAACAAAAACTATTTTATGAATATAATATTAGATATATTTAAAGTAGTATCAGTTAATACAGAAACAAAAATCTGCATAAAGATTATGAATGTTTAGTCTCAAACCATCGTTACTTAGAGGTTATATTTTGATAAAACTAACTTATAAGTTATTTAAAAAATTTATAAATGATAAGTTACGAGTTGAAAAATTGAAAGTTAATTGAAAGTCTATAAATTAATTGATTTAATTGGAAGTGTTTGGTAAGATTAGTTTATAAGTTAACTAATAACTATCAAATAATATAAAAAAACATATTTAATATTTTTCATAATTTATCATCTTAATAGTAAGATAATAGTTTTTAAATTTTGTACTGTAGAAAAATAATAAAATTAATTTTTTCATTTTTTATGGAAAATTAAAATTGAATAAAATTAATTTTATTAGAATTATATTGTTTAAAATCATTTTTTAACATTTAAATACTTTATTAATAAATTATTTTTAAAAAAATGAAAAAGTGTTTTTCTTTATAATTTTTTAACTATTCATTTTTTATTTCTACAAGAATAACTAAGATGTGTAGATCTCTCACTTGCATAACTACAAAACATCATATAAATTATATCTTCTAACTGTGATTGATTTGATTTGTAAAATTTAATATCTGTTGTTAGGATTTCACTATTATACAATAGAGTACGTACAATTTTGTTTTTTTTTTTATCAACTTTAGTTTAGTAACCAAATATTTTAACTTTAAATCAAAATAAATAATACAATAATTCATTAAAATAAACAGTTTGACATTATCAAACTAATAAAAAAATAGAATTTCAATTGTCATGTAGTGTCTAATTTTTATAAGAGGGTTTTTAAATTGAATAAAATAGTAAAATAAAATTTAAAAAAAAAATAATAAAATAAAATTAATAACATTTAAACTAACTTATTTTTTATATGCTACTTCTTATAAAAAAAATAAACTACTAAACTTACTTACCGACAACTTATTTTTATCAAAATAAAACTTACAAGTTCATTAAACACCATAGTCAGAAACTTCATTTAACTTGTGAGTAATGAGTCAAATATATGCATCACAATTTTTTGGTTGCAGAGTTACACTTTGAAGGAATAGGTTTGTCCTCCACTATATATTTTGACCTTGTTAAAGGGGAATCGTGACTTCCTACTTGATTTAATTAAGAGGATTGATATGATGTTAAAAAGAGAAAAGAAAATTAGAAGTAAATAAATAACCTGTAAAATAAAGCAATTCTCTTCCTTTTGTTTATTAGTATTCATAGTTCAATGTTACTAGCTTATTATATATTCAACACTTTTCAGACAAAAAGTATATACATAAAAAATTAATACTCTTCGTTTATTTTCCCTTTTTATACAGTAATGTTTACAAAGCATTCTAAGAGAAGTAGAAGTGTATATAAATTAATATCAAGTGGAGATATATATTGAATTTTTAGTGGTGATATGGAAAAATTGGCAGAAAATATAAATATTTTGAGAAGTGATCTGTTGATATTTTTTGAGCTAATTTATCCATAATTAACTGGTTGGATTTGATTATGCTTACATTTTGATTTGGGTTGATTTTTGTAATTAATAAAAATTTTATAATTTATTTTTTATATAAGTAAAAGGAAGGAGAATATATATAATAAAAGGAAGCAGAGATTCCTTTCAAAAAATAAAGAAGAAGCAGAGATAATGCAATCTTAATGGAATGTGATCCTATAAGATAAAGTAGAGATAATGGATATTTGAGACGAAGACTTCAATATATCACCCGAATTAACGGTTCTCAGTTATTAATCAAAAGCTCTAGAAAACAGAACAAAATAAGATTATTAATTTCGTTTCAAGAGTTTATGAGTTTTAATTAAATTTTTCATTTTTCATGAATGGGGTTCTGCTTTTTTTACTTTTATTTTCTTCTTTCACATTGGGAAAGTTCAATCCCAAAGAATTAGTCTTTAATTATAATAAATCACCGAAGTAGTGACAAATTGTTAGTTGACAGCTGGAAGACTGTGGCAACAGTGATGATTGTCAATAAATTGATGTTAATAATAATAATAATAATAATAATAATAATAATTTTTTGTAAGTTATGAAATAATTTTTTATACTGAAAAGAAGTTTTAAAAAAGAAAATATTTTAAATCTAAATGACATTTTAAAACTGTTGCTACCTAATAATAATTGAAAAAAAATATTTTTAAATGGAAGTGATGATTAGTTCATTATTATTTGACTAAAATATAATTTTAATTTTTCTATTTTTTCAATCTATAATCTCTATTAAAAAATATTTACTCTTTCAATTTTCAAAATTAAAAAAAAATAGTTCAAGTTTCTAAATCATGACATATTTTATGCTATTTTATTCTTGGCAAATTAACTCCTTATACTTTCGAAACAATTTCAAAATTTTCTTACCTTCAAAATTATTTTATTACTACTCATTTATATATATATATATATATATATATATATATATATATATATATATATAATTTCGAATTCTCTTACCTTCAAAAAAAATTATGGATTAAATGTAATTTTAATCTATTAAATATTGACCCATATTAATTTTAGTCTTTCAAAAATATTTTTATTGCATTTGATCCTGTTAGGTGATGAATGTTGATCGTTAAGGGATAGTGACATGTCAGTATATCGTGTATTTTTTTTTAAATTTCTTTTATTAATGGGTAGGTAATTTGATATATTAAATATTTAATATCAAATTTTTAAAATAAAATAAATTAAAATTTTCTTTAAATCAATTGAGTTGGTTATGTTTTTTCCAAATGTCAAAATCCTAACCTATTTCATCATGTTATCTTCATCCTCAAAGAGTAATTGATCCATCAACTTCATCTTCCTCAAGCTGTCATCTACCTGTAAACTCCGTCTTCACGAAATGTTCATGTACACGTAAGCTTCATCTTCACAAACTATATATGTAGCTATAAGCTTTATCTTATGAAGGTAGAACTAGGAATAGAGACTATTTGAAGAACTACAGAGCTTTAAGGATTCTAATGGAAGAATAGAACCCGAATAGTTTCATTGCATTTAGTGAAAAAGATTACAAAAGTTATTTTTCCTTTTCCCTGCCACCCCTTATCTATACCCACGAAAACATAATCAAAACAGAATCAAAACAGAAAAAAATCATAACAAAAATCATAACAGACTAGGTGCCATGTGGCTTCCTTATTAAATCAGCGGCTAAATTTTCTCTTCCCTGTTTGAATTCAATTGTGAAATCAAATTCCATCAATTTCACCAACCATTTATGTTGGAAGGATGTCGTCAACCTTTGGCTCAGTATATACTGCAGGCTTCTGTGGTATGTTCTGATAATAAAGTGAGTATTCAATAGATAATGCCTCCACTTTTGGACTGCAAAGACTACTGCTAACAGTTCATTTTCATATGTGGAAAGTGATTGTTGTTGTATATTGAGGACTCTGCTGATAAAAGCAATTGGATGGTGATTTTGCATCAGCACGACACCAATGCCATAACCTGAAGCATCCACCTCAACCACAAACACCTTAGAGAAGTCAGGTAATGCTAATACTAGTGATTGAATCAGACTATACTTGAGGGATTGAAATGCTGCTTTTGCTTCGTCAGACCAGTGGAAATTATTTTTCTTCAACATGTTGGTTAAAGGCCTTGCAATCCCACCAAACCCTCGAACAAACCGTCTATAGTACCCTACAAGTCCCAAAAATCCCCTTAGTTGTTTCAAGGATGTTGGTATTGGCCAGTTCTTGACAGCCATGATTTTTGCAGGGTCAGTTGACACACCATCTTTTGTGATAAAATGGCCTAAATACTCAACTCTTTCTACACCAAAGTTTCATTTAGATTTCTTAGCATACAAGGAATTCCTTCTCATAGTCAACAATACCATATGAAAATGAGAGAGATGGTGTTGTAAATCCTTGTTATATATTAGAATGTCATCAAAAAACACCAAAAGGAACTTTCTCAAGAATTTAATCTATTTTCTTTTGTTATTCACTAGAACAATTATGATCTCGAAGTCAATCCGGGGCAAGTGTTCGAATCTATTATGACATAACAGTGAGGCGCTTAACGGACCTTTTTAATCTTCTAAGACCTTTTTTGTGAACTTTGGAAGTTAAATAATTTTGTGTGCAGCCTAATCTAATGTATTCATATTTTATTTAGAAGTTCCTAGATGGAACTAATTTTACCTTTCCATTATGCGCGTTTCGAGTTTTGACGTGATCCGGTGTTCCAAGCGTTCTTCTTGTTCCCGCAACACTGCTTGATTATGAGTTGCTTCTGCCATAACTGCCAATGAAAGGTCCAAGCTGATACCACTGATGAAGGTAGAACTAGGAATAGAGACTATTCGAAGAACTACAGAGCTTTAGGGATTCTAATGGAAGAATAGAACCCGAATAGTTTCATTGCATTCAGTGAAAAAGATTACAAAAGTTATTTTTTCCTTTCCCTGCCACCCCTTATCTATACCTGAGAAGCAAGCTTCATGATGATGAATCAAGATTGATTCAAGGAGTTTTGATGATAACAAAGATGATGACAAAAAGCCCAAGAGAATGAGTTCAAGATTGAGTCAAGAACACTTCAAGAATCAAGAATTAAGAATAATCAAGTTGAAGATTCAAAAATCAAGAAAAGACTCAATCAAGATAAGTACTAAAAAGTTTTTTCAAAACATTGAGTAGCACATGAATTTTTCACAAAACCTTTTACCAAAGAGTTTTTTCTCTCTAGTAATCGATTACCAGTTTATTGTAATCGATTACCAATAGCAAAGATTGTTTTCAAAAAACTTTTAACTGAATTTACAACGTTCCAATTGATTTCAAAATGGTGTAATCGATTACAATGATTTGGTAATCGATTACCAATATGTTTGAACGTTGAAATTCAAATTCAATTGTGAAGAGTCACATCCTTTCACAGAAATGCTTTGTGTAATCAATTACAATGATTTGGTAATCGATTACCAGTGATGTGTTTTGAATAAAAATCAAAAGATGTAACTCTTCCAATGGTTTTCAAGTTTTTCTAAAGGTTATAACTCTTCTAATGGTTTTCTTGACCAAACATGAAGAGTCTATAAAAGCAATACCTTGATTTGCCTTTGTAGAGTACTTACAAGACTTACTTACAACCTTTACAAACAATCATTACAATCTTTTACAACCTTTGAATCTCTTTGAACATCTTCTTCTTCTTCCTTTGTCAAAAGCTTTCAAAAGTTTTCTGGTTTTCCAAACCATGAAAACAAAAGTGTGCTATTCATTTTTTTCATTCCCTTCTCCCTTTGCCAAAAAGAATTCGCCAAGGACTAACCGCCTGAAATCTTTTTGTGTCTCTCTTCTCCCTTTTCCAAAAGAACAAAGGACTAACCGCCTGAATTCTTTTGTGTCTCTCTTCTCCCTTGTCAAAGAATTCAAAACAACACAATCTGAGAATTCTTTTGATTTTTCCCTTTCCCATAAACAAAAGATTTCAAAGGACTAACCGCTTGATAATTCTTTTGTTTCCCCATTCACAAAGTTTCAAAGGACTAACCACCTAAGAACTTTGTCTTAACACATTGGAGGGTACATCCTTTGTGGTACAAGTAGAGGGTACATCTACTTGGGTTGTTGTGACTGAGAACAAGAGAGGGTACATCTCTTGTGGATCAGTTCTAGTGGAGGATACATCCACTAGGTTGTTCAAAGAGAACAAGGGAGGGTACATCCCTTATGGATCTTTGCTTGTAAAGGAATTTACAAGGTTGAAAAGAAATCTCAAGGACCGCAGGTCGCTTGGGGACTGGATGTAGGCACGGGTTGTTGCCAAACCAGTATAAAACTCTTGTGTGTTTGTCTTCTTCTTCCCTACTCTTTTAATTTCCGCTGTGCACTTTAATTACCGCTTTTACTTTTGGTTAAGTTTATATTTTTGTTCTTTACTTTCTTAACAACATAGTAAAAGCCTAAGAAGGGTAAATTTTAATTAGTAAAGGTTCATTAATAATTAATTCACCCCCCCTTCTTAATTATTCCGAGGCCACTTGATCCAACAAGTGGTATGAGAGCAGGTATCTTGTAGAAAGTCTAACCATTTCAAGATTCACGGCCTCTTCAAATCCTTTGTTCCCGGAAGGAAATTCCATTCATAGACCACCCATTTTCAATGGTAAGGGTTACCATTATTGAAAAACCCGTATGCAGATTTTCATTGAAGCCATAGATTTAAACATTTGGGAAGCAATAGAAATAGGACCTTACATACCCACAATAGTAGATGCAAATACTAGGACCACAACACAAAAACCTAGAGACAAGTGGACAGAGGAAGATAGGAGAAGAATCTAGTATGATCTTAAAGCCAAAAACATTATTACGTCAGCCCTAGGAATAGATGAGTATTTTAGAGTGTCAAACTGCACAAATGCCAAGGAGATGTGGGACACCCTCCAACTAACACATGAAGGAACCACTGATGTAAAAAGATCTAGAGTCAATACCCTTACACATGAATATGAATTGTTTAGGATGAACCCTAATGAAAACATCCATAGCATGCAGAAAAGATTTACACATATAGTAAACCACCTTGCCTCTTTAGGAAAAATCTTTCCTAATGAAGATTTAATCAATAAAGTTTTAAGATGTTTAAGTAGGGAATGGCAGCCCAAGGTAACTGCTATTTCTGAAAGTAAAGATCTTTCTTCTATGTCTCTTGCTACTTTATTTGGAAAATTACAGGAACATGAGATGGAACTCCAACGTCTTAATCAAAATGAAGAAACCGACAAAAAGAAGAGAAGTATAGCCCTTAAAGCCTCATCATTAATGCAAGAAGAAAATGAAGAAGAAGATTCAGATGATGAAGAAGACTTCTCACTCTTTGTGAAGAAGTTTCAAAAATTTGTCAAGAAAAGAAGAATCGAGAGGCGTCAGAACTTCAACAATGGAAGAAGATCACAAGAAGACTCTCAAGTTCTTAGATGTTACAAATGCAATCAACTTGGACACATCAAAGCTAATTGTCCTTCAAATGAAGAATGGCCTGAGAAAAGTGATAAGAAAAGGTATGATGAAAGAAGGACCAAGAAGGCCTACATTGCATGGGATGACAATGATTCATCCGATGGTTCAGAAAAGGAAATCAGCCTTCTAACTAAGGATTATGAGAGTGATGGGAACATTTCTCAAGAAGGTTAAACAAAAATCAAAAGTATGACTTTCATCTTTGAAGATCTAGACACCTTTAATCATGAAAAAGGTAACATCAAAACCATTCTCTTGATTAAAATTAATTTTTGGTTGAAATTTTCCTTTCAATTAATTTGATTATGATGACTAACAAATTTTTATTTTGTTTGTTCCGATTGATTGAAACTGTGAGTATGTGTTTATATGTTCTTGATTGAGTTTATTTTTAAACATGAAGTCTTCTTTAAAATTTTGATAATATTTATGATCTTTATTCTTCATTACTTGAGTTAAGTTGATTATTGTGATATAATTGAATATATAGATATACATATTTCCTTTAAATGATTATGCATGATCTTGAATATGATATGTGAATTATTTGATTAAGATTCATTTATAAATTATTTTTTAATATATATTTTTCTCTCTAAGAAAGTATTATGATACTCATTCAAATCCCTTTTCCCCTAAAAGTCAATCAGCTTTTATTTTTTGGCTAAAATGCTCTCTAGTAATTGATTACCATATTAGTGTAATCAATTACAGGCAGTTATTTTTGGCTAAAATTCTCTCTGGTAATCGATTACCATATTAGTGTAATCGATTACAACGCGTCCCTGCATCTATATATTCAAATTTCAAAATCAGAAATTTGCATCTTCTCTCTTTTTCGAAAACCCTCGTCCCCAATTCTCTCTTCTGCCATATCTCACTCATTTCTTGACCAAATCACTCCCCCACAAAGCCTAAACTTCATCTTTTTTCACTCTCTTTCATTTGAACCGATTGAAATTTCAAATAATCCCTTCTAATGGCGGAACCATCAAAGAAGCGAAAGGGTTCTTCGAGTCAGAGTCAACAGCATTTCGAGACTCAGGAAACGTCGATTCCTTCCTTTATTCCCTCTGCCTCATTGTTTTCATCCGAAGAACAGCGGATACGGTACACAAATCTCTTCTCTTCTCATTCCATTATTGATCCAAAATTCATTGATATGGATTTCTTTTCAAATGAGAGTTTTGAATGCATTCAGGCATTTGAAAACTCCAATCTTATTCCTTTCATGTCTTTAAAATTACCTGTTTACTCTGATTTAGCTAAAGCCTTCTATTCAAACCTAGAAATCCAAGAAGGCACTTTAATTTTTGAAGTTTATGGGATTAAAATGGTCATTGACCAATCTCTATTCTATGATTTAACCCAATTATCCAGTGAAGGTGTACCATTTGAAGGTACACTGATTGATGATTGGAAATTTGACTTCTCTGTGCATGATGCCCGCTGGTTGGTTTGCACCAACCAAGTGGATATGACCGGAAGGCTTTTTCCCGGTTCATTGGCTTTTGAGAGTCGCATCCTTCATTATCTCATTGTTCGTATCTTGATTCCAAGATTTTCAAGCCTTGCATAGGTTTATGAAGAAGATCTTATTGTTATGTGGGCTTTTCATAAAGGCCTATAAATTGATTGGGCACACTTAGTTCGATATCGCAAGCATAAGGCTTTGCGATTAAATTCTCCATTGCCATATCCACACCTAATCACCCTCTTCCTTCAACACTTCAACATCCCTCTTGATTTTGAACCTTATGTTCCAATCAAGAGATCCTTTCTAATATGTGCTGTTGTGATTGCATCCTTTGGTTATCAAAAAGAGCATAATGGCTCTTGGGTGAAAAAGGGTGCTCGATCCGTTGATGAAGAAGGACATTTACATGGTGGAGAAGATTCCTTTCTTCTTCAAAAGATTTTGGATAGGTTCGATGGTCTTCAAACCTTTGTTGGTGAAAGGTTTGATACTTTGGAGTTACAAGTGGACATGCGATTCAATGAGATGGAGTCAAGAATCACCAAGGTCGAAGATGTTTCTTAAATTCGTACAAGCTTTTGATCTACCACCACCACCGCCACCATCATCTTAGTTTTTCTAATATTTTTAATATTACTAGCACTTTGTTTTCTAGTCGTGTATTTGGCTATATTATTATGACATTTGAACAATTTAGTATTTCTTTTATTTGCATGGTATGTTTGAACAATTATGAATTATGTTATATGACTATGTGGTTTTTATATATTTGATCTATTCATGTTTCTTTCTTCATGATTGGTTTTATATTCTTCAATGAATGTCTTGTGAATGATTAATAGTGTATGTATGTTTTATACTTGTTACGCACTTTAGCTTTTTGTTGATGCCAAAGGGGGAGAGAAATAGGGATTAAATCAAGAACTCACATAAGTAATTAACTTAATTTCAAGTGAAGCATAAACTCAAAAACAAAGGGGGAGAATGGAAAATTAAGTGAGTGATTAACTAGGAAAAAGTGTGTGTATGTGTTTCTTGATTTCAGAGTTGTCATCATCAAAAAGGGGGAGATTGTAGAAGCAAGCTTCATGATGATGAATCAAGATTGATTCAAGGAGTTTTGATGATAACAAAGATGATGACAAAAAGCCCAAGAGAATGAGTTCAAGATTAAGTCAAGATTACTTCAAGAATCAAGAGAAATTTGATTTCAAGATTCAAGAATCAAGTTTCAAGATTCAAGTTTCAAGAATCAAGAATCAAGAATAATCAAGTTGAAGATTCAAAAATCAAGAAAAGACTCAATCAAGATAAGTACTAAAAAGTTTTTTCAAAACATTGAGTAGCACATGAATTTTTCACAAAACCTTTTACCAAAGAGTTTTTACTCTCTAGTAATCGATTACCAGTTTATTGTAATCGATTACCAGTAGCAAAGATTGTTTTCAAAAAGCTTTTAACTGAATTTACAACGTTCCAATTGATTTCAAAATGGTGTAATCGATTACAATGATTTGGTAATCGATTACTAGTATGTTTGAACCTTGAAATTCAAATTCAATTGTGAAGAGTCACATCCTTTCACAAAAATGCTTTGTGTAATCGATTACAATGATTTGGTAATCAATTACCAGTGATGGGTTTTGAATAAAAATCAAATGATGTAACTCTTCCAATGGTTTTCAAGTTTTTCTAAAGGTTATAACTCTTCTAATGGTTTTCTTAACTAGACATAAAGAGTCTATAAAAGTAATACCTTGATTTGCATTTGTAGAGTACTTACAAGACTTACTTACAACCTTTACAAACAATCTTTTACAACCTTTGAATCTCTTTGAACATCTTCTTCTTCTTCTTCCTTTGTCAAAAGTTTTCTGGTTTTCCAAACCTTGTAAACAAAAGTGTGCTATTCATCTTTTTCATTCCTTCTCCCTTTGCCAAAAAGAATCCACCAAGGACTAACCGCCTGAATTCTTTTTGTGTCTCTCTTCTTCCTTTTCCAAAAGAACAAAGAACTAACCGCCAAAATTGGTGATTTTTAATAAATTTCAACCACTCACATAGAGTATAAGTAAGAGAGTCACATAGAAAGTGTCATTAACATTCCTCTTATCAAAATTCAATGAAACAATTTACTCCTATTTCTAGAAAAAAATTATTCTACGTCGGTCAAAAGACACTTTTTACGACTGTTATTAACCGTCATCGTAGTCAACATCGTAAAAAGTCTTCACTTTACTTTCTACGATGGTTCCATAAAAAACCATCTTAGAAAATGTATTCTTCTAAGATGGTTCTTAACTAAAAACCATCAAGGATAGATTTTCTAAGACAGTTTTTCAGAGAAAAATCTTATAATGTATTTTTAAAAAAAAAAATTAAAATATATTTAAGGATTCTAAGATGATTTTTTGAAGAAAAAAACGTCTTAGAATGTATTTTTTTTTAAAAAAAATATTTTGAGGGTATACATGCCTATGTGAGTATCTAACATTACACCATTGTAGTTTTTCAATTTAGGGTGCAGCCCAATCCCTGAAATCCTACAGCCCAATCTCCCTAATAGTCAAAAGAAATCAGAAATTAGGAAAACAAACAAACAAGTTTGTATGCAGTTTGTAGTCTTCACATCCTAGACCGACAACAAGGAGAAGAAAATACATACATCTCTTATGAACACCAGATAAACAAGGAACTTCAAGTATAATGCCAAGTAACAGACCTTGATTGTACCATCACTTGAGGCAATAATAAGACGACTCCCATCATTTGTAAAAATTGCATCATTCACATAAGATGTATGGCCACAAAACTCTTTCAACATCTTTCCAGATTCGAGGCCATGAATTTTGTATTACAAAAAAAGGAACATTTTCAATTAACAATTACTATAATTTTATCAAAGCATTTCACAATATTAAGATATAAAATATGTTGCAATAATAAAGCATTAAAATTTGAACAATGAGTTGTGCTTTGAATTAAAGAGTAGCATAGAAATGAGTAATTTCATTTGCATCCCCTCCAATATCTCTAGTAAGAATCATCTCACAAGCTCTAGTGCCACTGTTTGGGAGAAGAATGAAGAAGAGGCTATGATGAATTGGAAGGACAAGAAAAAGGATATGTCTCACTTGAAGACAAGGAAATGATGATAATATCAAGTTTTGACTACCCATTAGCTAGAACCTTATACTTTTTCTACCTCCATTGCATATCAATTAACCATGTCTACATCATTCCTACATAACTATAACTATTATATACATTTACAGTTATAAATGACAAGACTTTTTAAAAAAACTATAAATGATAGGAAGATTCATTTATTAATATATGTTTGGATTCAAATTTACAAACTTAATTTTAATTTCGAGTAAAACTTAAATTTGTAAACAAAATTTACAAAAATATATTAAGTTTTAATTTTATCAAATTAAGTTTTCAGGCAAAAATTATTCTCAATTATATTTTCAAAGGTAATTAAACATGATTTTAAATTTATTTCACTCTCAAATGTATTCTTACAATTTTGATGTCTAAAATTCAAACATACCTTTAATCGATATTATATTATTATGTACACCACACTTTTCACCTCCTAACAAAAAACAATTATGCTTTAAACTAAAAGAAAATTTTAAAACACTAATTAACCTTCTCCTTATATTATTATGCAGGTTTTACTTACTTTTTATATTGCTTTCTTTATTTCCATCCACTACTAAAAAAATGACCTTCTACATCAGTTATTAGCGACATTCTACATTGGTTATAGACTGTCTTCGAATCCGCCATCGTAGAAAGTCTCCATCGTTGAAAGTCCAGACTTTCTACGACGATCGTAAAACACCCGTCTTTGTTTGTTGATCATACTACGTCGGTCTTGTTGCTGACAGCGTTGTAACATGGATCCATTCAACGATGGTGTTTTCAATAACAACCAACCTTGACTGGCATCATTTCTACGGAGGTGTTAAGGTTAACATCGTCGTTGTTTGTTGGTCATTCTATGTTGGTGTTAAGATAAACACCGACTTAGTATAGTTCCATTCAACAACGGTTTTTGGCTAAATACCCGACTTTGAATGGTATAAAAGCATAACACAAATGAAAAATACAAGAAACTGCACAATCTAGCAAAAAAAAAAAAGAAAAAAACTAAAATGATCAGACAACACTGAACACTGAGCATTGTGTGTCCCCTTCATACCCAACAGGAAGGATTTCTTGGGTGTGTCTTCTTTGTACTCCAAATGTATTCTACATCTTAGTTTGAATACAAGCAGAACTGCAGAAGAAATAAATACCACAAACTCAGACAATGAAAGGTTACAACTAAAACTAAAATAACAATTAAGCAAATCAATCATAAGCTATCAATATCATGAGTGCTGAAACCCCAACCCATGTACATAGAAACAACAAACCAACATAAGTAAAAAAAAAGAGATTGAGGTGGAGAAGCATATTCTTGCCTGCAAGATGGAGGTGGAGCAGCTCGTAATACCCAACAACAGTAACTTCAGCCTATAGGAATCGCGCCACACTGAGGCCATGACACGAGGCTCAGCTGAGGGTGGTGCAATAGGGGCTCCTTTCCAGGAAACCAGCTGAGGGTGGTTCGAAAATAGTGACCGAGGGTACATGGTGCGAATGGGGTTCACGAACAAACTGGAAAGGGGTTCGATTAAGCACAGTGGGTGCTTTTGATCTTCAACAAAGTGGACAATCAGTTGCAAGTAATCAAAAAATCGATTGAGCACAGTGGATGGTTTCAAATAGCGTCTTTCAATCTCAAAGTGGAAAGGGGTTTGATTTGAGCACGACACAGGGCCACTATAAAATTCTTCTTATATAATTGAAATTAACAACGATGTTTTATTAACATCGTCTTTGTATGTCGTTGATTCAAAGATGGGTTTTACCAAATTAAAACATCGTCTTAAATAAGTTGCACTGAAGACCGTACTAAGACGGTCTTGCAATCAGCCGATGTTGTATGCTACATTAAAGATGGGTTTTCGAACACCGTCTTTATTGAGTTGGCATTTATTTACGTAAATTCCACTGTGTGCCTTACTAAGACGATCGGCTTGCGACCATCGTCGAAGGTGCGTCGTTGAAGCTCTTTTTTTTAGTAGTGATTTCCTTTCTGTAATAACGTTATGATTTTGCTTTATTCATAGTCACGACCTAATTGCAAGGGAATTTGAATAGTATGCTTAAGGCCACAAGTTTTAATTTTGGGTCAGAAATTAAAGTCTATCTAGTTTGACTTATGGCCCATAAGATATTTGATATTTTTTATTTATTTATTTTTACTAGGCTTGGTATATATGTTACTGTTTATTTAATATTTTCTCCAAAAAAGGATAGAAATAAGAACGAAAAATTGCATCAAATAAGTAAAACTAAATGAAAACCTTGTAGTGTTGTCAAATGAAGTGCTTAATTAACTGGCTTCCATCATGAGAGAAGGAAACACTTGTGACACCTTGAGAATGAGCATATTCAAGATGCCACAAGCACTGACCAGTCCTAATACAACTAATAATCCACAGGTTCCAACGTCTAGATTCACTAAACATTCAAAAAACAGAGAGCTTGATTCATAAACTAAAATTACATTCACATTTACCAGCAGACACTAAATAGCAACAGAATTGCATAAAAATCTCTAGGAACAAGCACAGGCTCCAACAACAGAATTCGATAAACATTAAAAAATAAACAACAAGTATGAATTAGTATCTAGCTCTAACAGATCAAAAAATGAAATATCCACGGTGAAGCAATTCTAACATTTGGCCAAGGAAATGCCATCATAGATCTAGAGAAAAACAGATCAGGCTACAACTCAGTCTAACAAGGTCAATTTTGGGAAAAAGAAAGAGTGAGGGAAATCGAAGTAGGTTAAGCAAGGAAGCTAACCGGAGAGATGAGAGGAGCCTTTGAGCTTCTTGGAGAGGCCACCAACGACGGCAGAATCATTAGGAACCTCTTTGATGAGGTAGACGTCGAAGCCACCTTCTCCAAGCTGGTGAACGATGTGTAAACGGTTCTCGTTGATCCAAACATTGCCTCCGCCTTTAAGGGGCTTTAGACGGCAATGTAGTCCAAGAGGGTGTGTGGCTGGTAGAGCTCCAGGACGATGGAGCAGGAGTCGATGTCCTCGAAGGCATCCATGATTTGGAGGATGTTTGGGTGGGGAGAGAGGAAGCTCATGGCCTTGGCCTCCATTCCGATGCAGCGGTGGTCTTGTTGAGGAGGTTGCTCTTGCTGATGAGTTTAGCTGCGTAGAATTGATTGGAAGTGTGGTGGAAGCAATGGAACACAGTGCCGAAACGGCCTTGCCCGAGTTCTTCAAACACTTTGTATTCTTGTTTCTTCACAACTACTTCTCTATACATTCTTGGTATGGCTTTTCTCTCAATCTAGAACCTTTGGAGTGAAAAGTGATCGCAGGCAAAGAGACGTGAGCACTATAAATAAGGATAAAAATTGGTCCTCCTTCAAAGATGGTTTTTCAAAAACCGTCTTTGAATATTCGATTGGGACGACAGTTCTTGTGAAAAACATCATCGTTTTGCGGTTACGTAATTGAAATGTTCTTTATATTTACGAAAATGTCACCGCTTTATATACTAAGATGATTTTCCAGCGATCGTTGTCGAATATGCATCGTAAAAAAGGCTTTTTTTAGTAGTGTCCCTCTATCTCTATTTATAAGGCATAGTCAACAAATTTTTTTGTCCTCTATTATAAGATTTCATTTTATCTTTCTTGTGCATTAATTATATTTTGACTAAAATACCTTGAATTGTTTTTTCCCTCTCCTATGGAGATTGGAGAAGGTGAGTAGGTTCCCAATAAAGTTAAGGATAAATTTGAAAAAAATATTATAATTATAGACAAATTTAATGTCAATAACTAAATTCATTAAATTTCTTAATAAACATAAATTAGTCAAGTATGTCTTATAATTAGGAACATAGGGAGTAATAACTAGTTGGTGTGCTAAACGGATTTTTGCAAAATTAATGAAGTTCTTGGCGATTTGGTACCTCTAAGCTAACATCTCTAGTAATTTGAAGTGTACTTCAATATTGGTTCAAGTGTTACCTTAACCTAGCTACTATAATTCCCTAACATTGATTAGTCAAATGAAAAGGGTGTTAGTTATTTAATTTAATTCCTAATCCCTTACCAGCTAAATAACTTGAATCTAAGAACAAGTTAAACAAGGCTAATAATAAAATATTATTATATCCCTAGATAAAACATTCGTTAGATATCATCTTTAGTTCTTAGTTTCAAAAGAATTTTTCATCATGGTCGATAAGAATCAAACAATCATTATAATTGAAATTATGTTTTTCACTCATCTTCATCACTTTCCTCAATGCTCGAGTAGTAATCACTTTCAAGTCCATGATCATCAACCTAAAAATTTTCATCACTAATCACACCATCCTCACCTTTTGACACGATCATGTCAAAGGAACAAGTGTGAGGAGTGTTCCTTTTTTTGCCAAAGAGCTAAGAGGAGATGATAGAGGGTTAGTCATTTCTCATTTAGTACCCAACTTATTTTCACCTCCTATATGATAAATTCATTGTCTTTTTTAGTTACAACACCCATATGTAGAACCCAAAAATATCCTGACACCAAATTTATTTAAACAACTAACAAGATAAATAAATAAATAAATAAATAAATAGGCAAAGCAATTAGGCATTATATAAAAAATAAACACTTTTAAGCACCATTTCAAATCTAAATCAACAATAGTAATTGACATTTTCATAATTTTAAACATAACAAATAAATCCAATTCAATTTTATTTCTCAACCAAAATTTTCTATAATAAGTACCAATAGTTACATGTCATTTTCACTTATACAATAGATGGAAGAATTGTATTTATTTAGCTTCTAACATGAATTTTTGTTTATCTCACATTTTAGAGTGAGCAACACTTGTGCAAATAGATTAATTGCCTTCAGTGTCTGATGATTAAAAATAAGACTCGCACAAGAACAAGTATACCTAAGTCCGAATATCAAACCCAGAGGACCAATAGTGTTTCCAATTAATTAATTTTGTAAACAACTAGGCAATTTGAATTTATCAATAGAAGAAAGATATGTTTTTGATCAATTTACTCTTTGATAGAAAGAAAATTAAAGTAAAATAATTTGTGAGAAAACAATTATAATGAAAAGCTATCTATTCACAAATACCTCTTTTGGCCAATTCAATTCCAATAAACCCATAATTTCATCAACTACCAATATTTCCCTAGCTAATTCAATTATTAGCCTTTGATCTAAGTCTAATAATGCTCCTTGGCTTAAATCCATATTCAATTGATCATAGATCTATTGATTTAGGTCAAGGGATGAAGTTCTCAAATAACAAGGATGATGAATAACCAAGTTAATCCACTGGAAATTACCTAACCAATTTGACCTTGTAAGCTAGTTGTCGCAACCTACCCTTCGACGGGAGGGCGACGCGTGACTCGCGGGATGCGTGTTCCACGAAAGGAATACGCGCGGAGTCGCCACCAACGTTTATTTGAGGAAAATGTCGGAAAAAACGGAAAAGACGCGATCTACGAACTTTTTAGTGAAAGGTTCGGGAGTTGTATTTACGCACGGGGAAGGTATTAGCACCCCACACGCCCGTCCCAAGGGACGGCAGCCTTTAATCGAATGTGCAAACATGACTTTGATTTTTATGTTCCCTTTTATGTTCTTATATCCTTTATACCCTTTTTATATTTTTTTCTTTTTTGTGGTCGATAAGGGTGTTTCCCTTTGCTCCTACATATATATATTTTGTGAAGTGTTTTTTTTGTTTACATACATGCATATCTAAGGTATTTTCACTACCTAAACATACATATATATGTTTTGTAAGGTATGACTACCTTCCGAGCTTGCGCTTGTTTTATTTAAATTCCCAGGATCATGAGCAACTAGGTGCGTCCTACTATAAAAAGTGATCAAATAGCAGGCAAAAATTTAAAAGGTACTAGGTTGCCTCCTAGTAGCGCTTCTTTAACGTCTTGAGCTGGACGCCTTATGACTTGTTGGTCACGGACCTAGTACTTCGCTTACCTTTGGCTTTGGACTTGGTCGCCTATTGGTCGGCCATGTGTCGTAGGCAACACTCTAACCTTTTTATGGATGAGCTGAGGTGAACTTTAGAGGTGGTGGTGGTGTGTCTATTGCCCGCTACCGGCCATCCCAATGCTGCTGTGGTGTTTCGCCCTGCGCCTGCCTAGGGACACAGTACTTCTTGATGAAAGCTCGATCAGTAGGGGGCCTGATGCCCTTGCTGGAGGTTACAGGTACTCCGTAGAACTGATAGAGACCCGTAATTAGAGCTTGACAACTCCAAGACCCTGTTGGACTTCTTCGGGTCCACTGGGTGTCTTGCAGGCGCGATCCCTGCAAACAATAGATGAAATCAGAAATCAGTTGAGCGATGTGCATACTTACCTATGATGACATAACCTTGCCGGGGGGGTACGGGCACCCTATAGGACTGATAGAGGCCCGTAACCAGAGCTGGAAACCCCAGGGCCCTGTTGGACTTTTCCGGGTCCACTGGGTATCTTTGTGGGTGCGATCCCTGCAAACAATAGATGGTATCAGAAATCAATTGAACCATATGCATACTTACCCATGTCGGGACGACACAGACCAACTGATACTTTTGCAGGGAGAGATTGGCATTGCGGTCGCTGGGCAGAATGTTGCTAAGTAGCAATGTCATCTATATCTGTGTAAGAGTGGTCATGTTGGTGCGCATGATCCGCACTCGTCTCTTTGCAGCGGCACGGGTGAAATCTTGCCCCGGTATGCATAGTAGCTGTGTGATAGCCTCCCTCTCTGGTTGTGCTCGCACAGTTGGCCGTCCTCCAATATCAGGGGGTGGCCCAGGAACCGTTAAAAGGAAACTACTGGTCCCTTAACCGGGAGTGCAAGTCTTGGTTAAGCATTTAAGGATAGAGGACCTTAAATTCTCTTAAGGTGTGGATGTGGAGCACACTGAAAATGAGGACACGTAGCCCTCTAAAGGTGAGGGCGTGCAACCCTCTCAAGGCGAGGATGTATAGTCCTCTGGAGGTGAGGGCGTGTAGTCCTCTCAAGGTGAGGGCGTGCAGCCCTCTGTTGGCGAGGACGTGTAGTCCTCTAAAGGTGAAGGCGTGTAGCCCTCTATTGGCGAGGACGTGTAGTCCTCTAAAGGTGAGGGCGTGTAGCCCTACGAAGGTGAGGACATGCAGTCCTCTGATGGCGAGGGCGTGTAGCCCTCTGAAGGTGAGGACGTGTGGTCCTCTAAAGGTGAGGGCGTGTAGCCCTACAAAGGTGAGGACATGTAGTCCTCTGAAGGTGAGGGTAACTAGTACCCAAGGCAAGGGCGAGTAGCCCTCTCAAGGCGAGGACGTGTAGTCCGCTGGAGGTGAGGGCGTGCACCCTCTGATGGTGAGGACATGTAGTCCTCTCAAGGCGAGGACGTTTAGTCCTCTCAAGGTGAGGGTAACTAGTACCCAAGGCGAGGGCGAGTAGCCCTCTCAAGGCGAGGACGTGTAGTCCTCTGGAGGTGAGGGCGTGCAGCCCTCTGATGGTGAGGACATGTAGTCCTCTCAAGGCGAGGACGTGTAGTCCTCTGATGGTGAGGGCGTGCAGCCCTCTGATGGTGAGGACATGGAGTCCTCTGAAGGCGAGGACGTGTAGTCCTCTAAAGGTGAGGGCGTGTAGCCCTACGTTGGCGAGGAGGTGTAGTCCTCTCAAGGTGAGGGCGTGCAGCCCTCTGTTGGCGAGGACGTGTAGTCCTCTAAAGGTAAGGGCGTGTAGCCCTACAAAGGTGAGGACATGCAGTCCTCTGATGGCGAGGGCGTGTAACCCTCTGAAGGTGAGGACACGCAGTCCTCTGATGGCGAGGGCGTGTAGCCCTCTGAAGGTGAGGACATGCAGTCCTCTGAAAGTGAGGACACACAGTCCTCTTAAGGTGAGGGCGTGCAGCCCTCTGTTGGCGAGGAGTGTAGTCCTCTGAAGACCAGGGTACTAGTACCCGAGGGTCCATCCTTATGAGAAAGCAAGAGATCGACTCATCGAGAGAGCCGGTCATCCCAAATTCAAAAGATTTGGACATTTAGATGTAGGGAATCTATGTAGTTAACATGATTTTGAGGGATGCAAATGCATGCAACCTTTGTTGTGAAATTTGGGTAAATGCGGACTTTATATGAAACAATGCAATGTAATGGAAAGTTGTACAATGTTCATGGCATTCTTTCCCTATTTTGTGATTTTGATTTTGATTTGATTTTTTTTTTTTTTTGGAAAACACAGATTGACTGCCCTTTTGAAAAAGGTCATAATTCATGCAACCTCATCCTATCTTTTTGGAAATATCTCCGGGAACTCCCTCAGAGTGTATGTTCTTTTTGATTTAGTCACTTGACCATTTTGGAGTGACGGCAATGGAGTTGTTTGATGTTTAATCAATCCATTGAAATCCTAGGGTTTGTCCCCTTTTTATTGTTAAAAACATCGATGGGTGAGAACTTTTGATCGGCCCCTATGTTCACTTGAGGCTCCTGCACGGTGCCCCTCATTGCCCCAGTGTAAGGCTTTGAGGTACCAATCGTTGTCTTTCGTCATGACCTTGTAGCTGGGAACCTATTGAGTGAGAACTTCTAATCTGCCCCTAGGTTCGTTTGAGGTTTATGCATGGGGCCTTTCATTGCCCCAGTGTAGGGCTTAGAGGTACCAATTGTTGTCTTGTTTTCACAACCTCGTAGTGAGGAAGAATGAAAGACGCAATTGATTCTTGCAAAAAGAATTTTCCAAGGACGAGAAATAGTTGAAGGATTTTTCAGCTGATGGATTAAGTCAAATGACTCCTATGTAGAAGCAAGATGTTTTGATGTCTTGATGATGCTAAAGGATCAAGTGCTTCTAAGTTTTATTCAAGACAAGAATCCAAGAAAGTCAAGATATATGATCAAGTTGATTTCTAGAATCTTTTGGAAGAAGTTTCCAAATTGAAAAAACAAAAGGTTTGACCAAAGAATTCTATCATTTCAAATTGAGATTTGCTCTCCGGTAATCGATTACCAGCAGCTGAAAATGTTTATAATAGTCACTAGAAATTTGAATTCAAAATTTATAATGTGTAATCGATTACACATGGATGGTAATTGATTACCAGCAATTTATTCAAATTTTAAAGCCTGTGATCTATTACACAAGTCTTGCAATCGATTACCAGAGGAGATTTTCAGAAAATAATTTCCAAGAGTCACATCTATTCAAATGGTTTATGAATGGCCATCAAAGGTGACTTGGAAACACGAATTTAAAGAGAGTTTTCATTGCCCACAAAGTTTATCCTCTCAAAAGATTAAGAGTTTTTCTGAACTGAACTGTCTTATCCTCTCAAAAAGATTCCTTGGTCAACCACTTGCATATTCAATAAGGAATTTTGATTGGTCTTCATTGTACAATCTATCCCTTTTAAGAGAGAATTCTTCTTCTCTTCTTCTTACTTCTGAAAAGGGATTAAGAGACTGAGAGTCTCTTATTGTAGAGGATTCTTGAACACAAGGGAAGGGTTGTCCCTGTGTGGTTCAGACTTTGTAAAAGGAGTTTTACAAAGAGAGTGGAAAATCTCAAGTGGGTTTCTTGAGGACTGGACGTAGGCGCGGGAAGTGGCCGAACCAGTATAAATCAAGTTTGCATTCCTCTCTTCCTTTAAACTTCTTTTATTGCTATTTATCTTTTGCTTTAAAGAAGTTTATTTTGATTTGTCTTTTGAGTAATTCATGTTAAGGGTGCATTGTTAATCCAAAAAGAAAGAGTGATAGTTCAATTGGGGAATAGTCTTTGCATCTTAATTCAACCCCCCTTTTTCTTAAGGTAACAGAGGCCATTTGTCCAACATCCTATTCTTGACAACTCGCTTCTCTAAGAAGACAAACTTTCTGGAATGATAAAATGAAGTCACATGAACGTCTATATTTTTACTTGAAAACACAGTCAATCAAATGCCTTTTTATTTTTTTTTATTTTGAAACTTATTTGTTTTGAACTTTACTCATTGTTTTACGGCAACCCCACCAACGTGCAAGACGAGTAATCTCTGATTGAACGGTCTTGGAAGTCCAAACTCAGGAGCACAGGTCGCTTGAGCAAACTGACCAATGGCTTGCACTTGAAAATCCTGATGAGTCATTAGAGACATCTAACAACAGTTTTCAAAATTGCCCCATGTGTGGCATCTCTTGTCAATGTCAGGATTTACACGCGATTCTCCTCAAATTTCAGCCAGCCCGTATCAATTAGACTTCACACTTTATGCTTCGGGGTCATACAATGCTCAATGGAATGCCCCAGGGCTCCTCCACGATAAGCACAAGTTGCGTTCAAGTCGTATCCTCAGAAAAATGGAGGTTGAGGAACCTTGGTTGGGGTTATGGCTACCATTGAATTATTGAGTGGATATGGGATCAAGTTTAGCATATGACAACGGAATTTGGGGTGAACCCTACAGGCTTTTTGCTGCAAAATTCCTTTTTGTTGGTGTTTTTTTGGTTTGTGCTAAAGGTGGTCTTCGTCATTGGAAGTGCGGTAGACAGGCTTTGTGGTTGATTTAGGGATGGCCTTTGTGGATAACTGGGTGGTGGGTAAGGAGGTGGTTTATTATTGACTGAGTAATGACATTGTTGGGTTTGGTGGGAAACTTGGCCGTATAGGAATGGCAGTCACAGCATGGGTTTCTCCCTCATCCTCACCCTCTTTATTTGCCCCAGTTTTCTCATTCGTCTAAGCAGGATGATTAAATTTGCCTCTTTTCAGATCCACTTCGATCCTTTCACTGGCGAAGACCAAATCCGCAAAGCTTTGAGGGTGCGTAGCCCACCATCTTTTCATAGTAGAGTATCGATAATGTGTCTACCATCACGATTATCGTCTCCCTTTCCATCATTGGGGGTACCACTTGGGCCGCCAGATCCCTCCACCTTTTGGGCGTGTTCTTTGAAAGATTCGTCCCCCTTTTTGCAAATGTTCTGTAGTTGCATCCTATCCAGAACCATATCAAAATTGTACTAATACTGCCTAACAAAGGCAACCATTAGGTCCTTCCAAGAATGGACTCGGGAAGGTTCCAAGTTAGTGTACCAGGTAACAGCTACCCCAGTAAGACTTTCATGGAAGGAATGTATCAACAATTCCTCATCTTTTGCGTATTCCCCCATCTTCTGACAATACATCTTTAGATGGTTCTTGGGACAAGTAGTCCCCTTGTACTTGTCAAAGTCCAGCACCTTGAACTTGGGAGGGGTGATGATATTGGGTACTAGGAACAACTCTTTTAGGTTAGCAAAGGCATAATCTTCACCTCCTTCAATGGCCCTGAGCCTTTCCTCTAGATGATCCAACTTTCCCATTCCTGCCATAGTCATGAGGGTTTTTAACCGCTGTGGAACGTGAGGGTTGTGGTTGTGGATGATATTGAGGGCCCTCCAAAGTGTTTTGCAGGGGTATACCACCAACTGCTTGCCCTTCAGCAGCATATCCGAGGCAAGGCTCAAAGTTGGCTAGATCGTGGTGGGGAATTTCATGTGTCTCCTCCATGGGTCGAGAGACATGTGCATGATCAGATTGAGGTTGTTGGCTCTTAATGAGTATGGGAGTGGAGTTATTGACATCCTCATTGGGAATGTACACCACATTGGGTGGTGTATAGTTTGGGAGGCAAACCATATGGCGGGAAGGCGTGCTTGTTTTGAATTTGCACATCATGGGGTCATCCGTACTTCCCAAATCTTTGCCTACCATATTTGAGGTTGGATGATTCATTTGCTTGAGGCCATATGGGAGCATCGGGTTCACCTTAGCGACAGCGCTAGTAGCGGCAACTATAACCGCATTGGCTTCCATTATCTTCTTCATGCTCATCATGGCCTCCATCATTGTGGCCATTTTCTCTTTAATGGCCTCCATGTCGGCCTTCATCTTCTCTTGTATCTCCTCTACTTCACCCATTACTCTAGCTCTAGCATAAGTTCGGTGAGGACGCCGTAAAGCATTTTTTTTTTTATAACAATGATTAAGTTCATTTTATTTTATTTTATTTTATTTTTCAAGGAAAGAATGCAATGAGCAATGCAACCAATGAAAAGCATGGATGTATGCGAATGATGTACAGTTGAAGATTGCGAATTTTTACGCAGGATATGGGGTTGAATCAATTTAGATTTTCAACATGGTCCATGACATCTTTGTCAAGGTGAAACTGGAAGTAACAAGGACATCAACAATCCTAAATATGTTTGGCAGTAGACGAAGCAGTGATGTGACTCGATTCATCTTTTGCCCCAATTTTGCAAGACGGTTACTTCCATATTTCAACTTGACTTGATGAACCTTTTTATAAAAGCATGAGCTTGGTTCAACCCTATAATCCAAGGAATGGCAATTCTGATCGCCAATATTTCAACAACATCTCATAGGGATGAATGACTCGGGCATACTTTAAGCTATGCATGGAAAATGTAATTATGAAATTGAGATGCCCGAAGAGACACCATTTCCTAGTTAACCATGCATTAGGTACCATGTTCAATTATTTTGTTTTGTTGTTGTGAAACGGGTTTATGATCCCAACATGGTTGGCTCATGGTACCGAATATATGCAACCAAGAATGCATCATGAATTTTCATGCTTCCTTTTTTTGTTTTCGTTTTGTAGAGGAAAATGCAAGGCTCATGCATGAGCAAACATGAAAACAAAAGGTATGGAGTTTGTAGAACAAAAAGTATGTTGAACGCATATGCATGATGATGCAATGACTCATGCAAAATGTGAGGCTGGAATATGATAACGGACAAATGCAGGAACGATATGTTCATTATGATGTTATGAAGAGATGCTTATGCGATGCATGATATGAATGCATTTTACGGATACGGGAGCCCGAGAAATTGTTTCCTTCTTGGATACAACGTTTGGGCAGCATGGCACCCAACGCATGTTTTTTAAGAAGGCGACACGGACCCTCCGTCAGTTTGCTAAAGTGAGGGGATCAAAGACGAAACCCACGCATGATGCATATGTGAAAGGCACAACACGGGGATGTACATAGTATGATAATATTCACAAACAAATATAAGCAAAAGGGTATATGATACTTATGCATGGCAGTGTGAAAAATGGCACGCAGCGTGTTTGCTCCGTGCCCCTATTTAAGGGACCTATAAGGGAGAGAGCTAACTAGGCTTTTAGTGATAATCCCCAAGGTAGTCATATCTTTCTTGATGGTTTCTAGAGGTATCATCCTCTTCGAAGAACATAATGCAGCAGTAGGGACTACTAGCAACAATATGTCTTCAAAGAGAAAAACTCTAGATGAGGGTTCACTGCAATCAAGCAAGTCGGAGACCTAGCATGATCACAGATTCACCTCCACTCCTTATGTTCCCACGAACCCGGGTATAGGGCCCTTTTTCAACTCACCGTGTGTGCAAATAGTGTTAGTGTTTGTGTGCATCAAATGAATAAATATTTACCTCATGCATACAAAAAAATGCACTAAAAGCATCAAAGAGTTATATATACAAGAACATAATAAAGGGAAACCAACAAAGGAGTAAGTCATGGCAAAACTTTGCACAAGATTAAATGGCCTAACTCTCTAAAAACAGTCCCCAGCGGAGTCGCCAACTGTCGCAACCTACCCTTCGACGGGAGGGCGACGCGTGACTCGCGGGATGCGTGTTCCACGAAAGGAATACGCGCGGAGTCGCCACCAACGTTTATTTGAGGAAAACGTCGGAAAAACCGGAAAAGACGCGATCTACGAACTTTTTAGTGAAAGGTTCGGGAGTTGTATTTACGCACGGGGAAGGTATTAGCACCCCACACGCCCGTCCCAAGGGACGGCAGCCTTTAATCGAATGTGCAAACATGACTTTGATTTTTATGTTCCCTTTTATGTTCTTATATCCTTTATACCCTTTTTATATTTTTTTCTTTTTTGTGGTCGATAAGGGTGTTTCCCTTTGCTCCTACGTATTCCTCAATTTGTGATGAGGAAATCAGACCTACGTAGTTCTTTCGGAACAAAGTGTTTGGTTAAGTTGTTTTTGTCTTTTTTTGCAAAATATGTTTTTTATTGAACAAAAGGTCATTTAAGGTGTTGGACCATTAAACGGTCTTTTGATTTTGAAAGGAGAGAAACGTTAAGGCATTGGACCATTAACGATCTCTTGTTTTTGAAAGGAGAGAAACGTTAAGGCATTTGGACCATTAACGATCTCTTGGGGTGGTCGACAAAAGCGGGGCTCTTGCTCCTACGTATCCTCAATTGCGATGAGGAAATCAGACCTACGTAGTTCTTGCAAAAGCGGTAAAGTCACATGTTGATTTTATGCTTTTGAACGGTCCATGTTAACCGATAAAAGCAAAGAGGACCGTTTAAGGCGTTGGACCTTAAAACGGTTTTTAGTGATTTTTCGGAAAAAAACTTGATTTGTGAGTTGATTTTAGTCTTAGTTTCACTTTGGTTATTAATCAATTCATTCAAGGAAACTTCCAAAGAAAAACGTCCGATTGATTTTTTTTATTATTTTATTCAAAGATATTTTGATTATTTTATTATTATTTTACTTTTTTTGGTTTAACCGAGGTTATAGCGTGAACGATCAGTTAGATTTCGTTTTAACAGTGATTAAACGAGATTACAACACAAATGATCGGTTGAAATTCATTTTATCATTTATTAGACGAGAAAACGGCTTAAATAAATGGTTAAAGCACGTTAAAAACGGAAGAAAAGAAAACTGAAAGTAAACGAAAGCGTTGAAAAGTCTCGAATTGAATTGAATTGAATTGAAAGTACACAAAACAAGAAATGAATTGAAAGTCTCGAATTCGAAAACTTACCCGTTGAAGAACGAAGAACGAACGAAGAACGGATGAAGAACGGTGAAGAACGATGAAGAATTTCCACAGAATCGCTTACGGAAGCGTTATGGAAGTACTTCAACTTGATTTTTCTTCACGAAAACGTGTTTTTTGCCCAAAATAGCCGAAATGCATAGCCAAAGGGGTCTTGAACATTTTGAAACAGCTCCCCCCTCCCCTATTTATAGAAAAAAAAGGAGGTGCTTGCCGCCCAAAGACTTAATGAAGAAGATTTCTAAGCGCACCCGAATTACTAAGTTCACCCCCCCTTTTCGTATTTTACGGAAAAGTTACGGAAGCCTTACGGAACTGTTTTCGAATTTGATTTTCATCTTTTTTCTTTTCCCTTTTACCAATGTTAAGTGGAATATGCTTACCCAAGGTTTTCGGAAATTTTACGGAAGTATTACGGAAGCCGCGGAAGCCCCGAAAACCATTTTTCAAAAACGTGGAGGAGCTTGCCGCCCAGTTGCTTCCTCCTTAAGCAACCCAACTTCCAAAATGTTCTGGAAGGGCCTAGATTTGAATTGCTATTTACACCCCTATCTTGATAAGTTCACCCCTTTACCTTTTTTGGTGATTCTTTTTTCGTAAAGTTACGGAAACTTACGAATCTCGTAACGATACTTGTTTTCTTTCCGTAATGTTACGGAACCTTGCGGATTACATAATCATCCCCTTTTTGACTTACGGAATGTTACGGAATCTCACTTAATTATGCAACGATGCTTCCATTTGATTTCCGGTGTGTCACGGAAACTTACGGATTGTGCATCAATATTTTTTGGTTTTCCGGCATGTCCTGGAATTTCAAAAATTGCCTAATGATGGGTGCCAAGCACCTCACAAGGACCAAAGAAAGGTCGCATGTCATCAAGCAAAGGTCCCCAGACGAAATTAGGGTATGACACTAGTGAAAAACAATCTCTTTCTAGGTCAACTAATCACACATAAATGATCACTTATATGAGATTAATGAGACTTTAGATTGATCATATCCAAAATATAGCAATAAAGAATGAGAAAAGGGATTTAATTGAATAACATTGAAGTATTTATTGAAATCAAAAGGGTATAGGAGGTATATGGTTACATCATAATCCTAGACCAAAAAGGACTAACCACTCATGATCATGAAACAACTCGAAATCATAAAGGAAGACATGAAAACAACACAATAGGAAGAAATTTTTACAAGAAACTACATATATTACGATCTTCATGTTCCTTCATAGCTACAGGTGTTCTCATGGTGCTCTTTTCCCTTGGAAAACTCCAAAAACGTACTCAGAGAAAAAAGATGGGATTTCTATTTTAAACCCCACTATATATAAGACAAATTTTAAGAGACTACATCATCCTATGGACCACGATTGTTAAAAATCCCATATAGTCTTGTGCTTCACTCTCTTGGGCTAGGGTTCCAAATTTCTCTCCCCCTTCCCAAATCCTCGATCTCTAGAACTTTTCTTCCACTCACTTTGGCCTTTCCACCACCAATTGTCAGTTCAAAGGTTCGTTTCCGATATGATTGACTTGTCTTTAGTGCAAAATTCCTCCTCCTAAAAATTTTTCACATCTTCGTTCTACGCGCTCTGAATCTTCCTCTCCTTTTATTTTGAAACCGATTTAGCGATGCTGTTTTTCACACATTTTTGGCAGTTATGGAGGATTGGGACGAAGCGGATGTCGACAAGGTTATTGGATGTGGTGTTCGGCTATGTGATGCCATACATACATGAATCCAAGGACTACGACACCGTGTCACAGGTGTACCATCAGTTGTATGAGCTTGGCTCCCTCACGCGTAAGCACGTGACAATCGCACTGAGTTACACCACCACGATAGACCATTTAAGGTGGTGGTTCCCGCACCTCGAGTCGCTAAAGCTGAAGGGAAAGCTGTGGGCGGTGATGTTTAACCTGATACTAGAGGATTGGGGAGGTTTTGTCACGCTTTAGGTCAGAGAGATCTCTCTGTACTTTAATTGCTTAAAGTTGCTTCACTTTTGGTGTATGATTGTAAGGGATTCAGATCTTCAAGTTCTAGCTCGTTTGCATAGACACATACTTCAAGAACTCAAGCTGGATAAATGATCTAGATTCTCTACTGATGACCTATACTATATCGATTTTTATTGCAGGTATTTTCTTATTATTTTGGCTTCCTTATTGTGTTTTATGCTTCAGTTTTGGTTGGTATCGCGGAAATATTGGATGAATTAATTTTGTTTGTTTGGTTTCATTTTTTATTATTGAACCTGAATTCATTTTTATATTATGTAGAGGTTGTTTATATAGAAACCAAGTCATACGGAATTGGATTCACCTATGTTGTCTTTTCTCTTGCTCATATTTTCGAAAATCAGATCTAATGGTTGATGTTGTTAATTTGACACCCCAATGTGATTTCAAGTTTAAACTTTCTTTTTTGGAAAAGGAGATGGAGTATCGAGTTGGATTATTCAATGAGTAGGTTTCCTTGCTTTTGTATACCTTGATATTTGATAGTGTTTGCCATTACCAAGTATAATGTAAAATAATGACTACATTTTGTTTGAAAAGATTTATTTGTGGCACAATAATTCATTTGGCTAACATTTTGCTAAGTTTACCATTTAGGATGACCCTGACCTATTTCAAAAATTGTGTTCACAATAGGTAGGGAAACTAAAACTCTTATCTACGTAAATTGCTTAAGAAAATGTCATGTTTGATGCCCTCCAAATGTCAATTTGGAGATTACTTTCAGATTTCTCAAAGAGAGTTGTCTGTTGTTGCTTTGTTTTGATGATGGCTCTATATGAATGTTATTATAATATTTGTTGATCACTTTTTCTTCTCAGGTACAAGGATTCCAAGCTAAAGTGAACTTTCTAAGACGGTTTTTCAAAGAACCGTCTTAGAATCAAGTATTTTTTATTTTTATTTTTTTTAAAAAAACCTCTTCTAAGGCAGTTTGGTGTTAAAACCGTCGTAGACATTTTACCTTACTAAGACGGTCACAAAATCATCGTGGAAAGTATTAAATCATGCCATATTTTTGGTAGTGCCCTCATGCCTTTCAAAGACGATTAAATTTCTACGACATTGGCTTCAAAGATAATTCAAAATCAGCTTTAAAAGACTCTCACAATCGTCTTTGAAAGCCATATTTCTAGTAGTACCTTCATGCCTTTCATTAAAAAAAAAAACATGTCATTTCCAATTAAATCATGCATTTAGAACATGAAAAACACGAGTAAATCACATTATACTGGCCAACATAAAATTTACAAAGAAATCATATAAGTCAAGCTTGGAAACAATATAATATTTCCTAAATTAGAAGTAACCCAAATTGCCTCCAAGCATTAAAGCATCAAAAATTTTAATTTGAAAATCATTACCTTATAAAGTGCAACATGTAATATCCCTGGACCCTAATTATCAACTCCTCGGTGGCCCTCACACTATGATACTTCACAAGGTGACACTTTACTCAACTTCTCATCGGTTAGAACCCTTCATCGGTCTGAACTCTCCATAGGTAACCCTTTCTAAGACTTCGACAATTAGCTCTACCTACTTCCAGGATCAATGACTGACCCTAGAAACCAACACGAGACTTTTCAGTGTGTTTTGTCCCCACTCACACGCTTTCTGGGAAACTTCCCAGAAAGTCACCCTTTCCATAACTACTCCAAGCCAAACACACTTAACTATGGAGCTCTTAAGTGATAGGCTACCAAAAAGTAGATGCATCTTGTTGGTATAGGAAGTACCAATTAATTCCTTTAAACCATCTTCAGCTATACAGTCTCATACCTGCACAACCTCTTAATCTCTTTCATTCTAGTGTGATTCGATCGGGGTGTTACACAATAGGCCATAAATGAATTAAAACATTGAAAATGAACCAAATCAAAACATATATATAGTCAAACTCACAATGAGAACCAAAATTAAAAGTCTTGTAAATCACAACAAACTTAGATTAACAAATTAGTAATTAGGTTTCAAAATAAACAAAATATATAGATACAACACAAAAATATATAGATACAATATGATAGTGGGCTTGCCCACTATGAGACTACCAGGCCCCTCATAATTACTTCTAATCCATACTAGATGAAGGATTTCTACCAGAAGTGATTTGGGCCTTTTATATTTAGTTGTTATTTGGGATTTCATTTTTCTTTTCCCTAAATTTACCCTAGCTTGGTTATATTAATGTTGTATCGTGAAAACTATGTCATGAATGAATTAATAAATTATTTTCAATATAGCTATAGTGTAGTGTAGTCTCTTATGTGTTTACCCTTGTTTAACTATTAGCTTTCTAGCACTTTGGTGCTTTCACCCAGCCGTCATGGCCTCCGCAACCAAGAATGTGGATGATGTCTCAAATTATCTCATTGAAAAGTTCTCCATCTTACAAACCCAAATGGACAATCAATCAACCTTCTAGGATTGAAGACATGCTACGCTGATTGAAACCATGGATGATATCATGGAGAAACTTTCAGCCATGGCTACCTCTACATCATCCCCATCTCCTAACCTCACACCTGCAACCCTAGGTAACATTTCTTCCACCACTAGCCTCAATACTACACTACAAAGCCTTGTCACCACCACTCCTATTTTCTCCACTTCTATGTCTCAACCCTGCCCTTCTACCTCTACGAATCAAAAACCATTTCCCCCCACCAAACCATAACAACTTTTTTCCCTTCTTCCCTAACATGTCCCAAACCATGCATTTTCCTCCTAACCCCATTGGTTCCCCTCCCTATCACAATCCCACACATTTTCATCAACCCTATATTGCCCCACCTAAATTGCATCTGGCTTCTTTTAATAGCTCTGATCCTTTGGATTGGTTGTTTCATGTGGAATAATATTTTTCACTGTATCAAGTTCCTCTAGAAAATTGTTAGAATGTGGTTGCTTTCAATATGAAAGGTGATGCTCTCAACTGGTTTAAATGGATGTCTTATAACCATTAATTACTGGATTCCTAACATTTAGCCATTCTCTTGAACTCAAATTTAAGCCTTCATCATATGAAAAACATCAGGCAGAATTATTCAAATTGCGTCAATCAAGTTCTATTTTTAATTACCAATCAACTTTAGAGAAATTATGTAACATGGTGTATGGACTGTCTCATGAAGCCTTACTTAATTGCTTTTTATCTAGTTTAAATTTGGATATTCGAAAAGAATTGGTATGTTCTACTTCCATGTCTCAAGTTATTGGCCAAGCAAAATTGATTGAATTCAAGTTGAAGGACTTCAAACCTAAACCTTTTCGCCCATACACTGCTCCAAATGCCTAACCAGCTCGAAAGCCACCCCTATTACTCAAAGCTTACCAACTCCAACCCCCCTCCCAACTCTTCCTATCAAACGTTTCACACCTATCAAATTGAATTAAAAGAGGGCTTAAGGCCTCTATTTTCTTTATGATGAAAAATTTATCCTTGGTCTCAAATGTGTTACAAGACATTTCCATTTGATTATTATTGACAAATCTCATGATGACCCCCCTGATCTTTCTGATCCTATTGCAAAACCTACCCTTGAACCAAATGTCGTCTAATTCCAACTATCTTTTCAAGCCTTAACAGGGCACCCTTCCCCCAAAACCATAAAATTCCAAGGCCTAATTAATGGGCTTCCAGTGATGGTTTTGATTGACTCAGGCAATTCCCATAATATTTACAACCCCATATTGTTGATCATTTAAACCTTCCTATTTCCTCAACTCCCAAATTCTCAGTAATGGTAGGCAACAAGGTTAAAATACAACGTTCAGGAATTTGTAAAGAAGTTTCTATTACTTTGCAAGGTCATGATTTTACAATTCTCTTCTACCTCCTACCTATAAAGAGGGTTAATGTGGTTATAGGAATGCAATGGCTGAGAACACTTGGCACCGTTACTGCTAACTTTGCAGTTCCTCAAATTACCTTTTCCCACCTTCAAAAATCTATTACCTTACATGGGGATGCCAAACAATTACCTTATCTTTCCACTTTTGCCCAACTTTGACACCTTCTACATTTACTATCAGTTGAACCCATTGAACTCCAATCCCAAAATAACCCACATTCCCAAATATTTGACTTTACCCTTTACCTTCTCAACCCAGTCCAAAATCTCATCCATCCCTACTCTTAATTTTTTTTCAAAACCCTACAGATACCCTCATTCCCAAAAAGAAGCTATGACAACAATCATCACATAAATTATTAAGGATGATCTTATAAAACCTAGTCATAGCCCTTTTTCATCTCTTGTCCTTCTTGTTAAAAAAAAGATGGAACTTCATATTTCTATATGTATTACCACTCTCTACATGATGTAATTATCAAAGATAGATTTCTCATACCCAGATAGATGAGCTTTTAGATGAATTAGGATCAACACCAATTTTCACAAAAATTAACCTATGATTTGGCTACCATTAGATTCATGTGGCAGCAAAGGATACACAACAAATAGCTTTTTGCACTTGTGGTGGTCATTATGAGCTCCTAGGAATGCCTTTTAGGCTTACTAATGAACCCTTATTCTTTCAATCAACAATCAATGACCTACTCAAACCTTACCTTAAGTGGTTTGTTCTTGTTTTCTTTAATGATATTCTTATTTACAACAATTTCATTTAAGAGCACTTGGTTCATTTGCAATTAAATTTTTATTTGTTGCTTACTAATAAGTTTTTTGTTAATTTTCCAAGTGTATTTTTTCTATTGATTCAGTTCATTATTTAGGGCACATTATCTCTTACCATGGTGTTTCTCTTGATCCTAGAAAAGTTAAAGCAATTTTAAACTGGCCTTTGCCACAATCTCACACATCCCTTAGATGTTTTTTAGGACTCATGGGGTTCTACTGTCGTTATGTTTGGCACTATGCCACACATGCTGCTCATCTCACCGCTTTGTTAAAATTAAATGTAGTTATTTGGAGTACAAAAGCCTCACAGACATTTACAAAACTCAAAGAGCTCATCACCACAACTCCAGTCTTGGCTCTTCCAGATTTTAATGCCATCTTCAAGTTGGAAAATGATGCTTCCTCAATTGTTATTGGCGTAATACTCTCCTAGAATGGTCACCCTGTGGCATTTTTCAACAAGCAAATGTTCCCTCGCCATTAGTCTGCCTCAACTTATGTCAGAGAATTATATGTTGTCACAAAAGCCATTAAGAAATGGTGTCAGTACTTATTAGGGACACATTTTCAAATATACACCGATCACAAGAGCTTAATTTTGGAAAGAACTTTTTTGCTTGCAAAGGACTATTCTCAAGTTCAACATCATATACCACCATTAAATAAATGGATAGATAAAGGTAGTTAATTGAACATTAGAAGCCTATTTAAGATGTTTTGCTATTGAGCACACTCGTTCATGGTTCAAGTATTTACATCTAGTAGAATATTGGCATAATACAACTCATCATTCTGTCATAGGGATGACACCCTTTAAATCCCTTTCTGGTCTCCCTCCCCTTGCTCTTCCAGAATATGTCCCTGGTTTAGCTTCAGTTCCAATTCTGGCATTAGATCTTAATTTACACCAGCGTAAAGACATCTCAGATTCATTAAAGGGGAATCTTCACAAGTCAAGACAATAGATGGTCGATCAAGCAAATAAGCATTGAAGGGATCTTACCTTTGTTGAAGGGGATTGGGTATAGATCCACCTTCAACCCTATTGTCAATCTTCATTCCATTGTCGATCCTCACAGAAGCTGGCCACCTCCAATGACCACCTCCCTCTGACCACCTCCAATGACCATAAACCCCAAAACTCTCCCACAACTCTTGACTCTCTCTTAGTCGACCACAAGAAACCAACCCAACCCTCTATCTTTCCAAACACTTCTGAAGTGTTAATTGAAATCCCAAGTACAAAAATCTCTTTGAGTTCCCCTCCCTCCTCAAAAGTTGCACTCATCCCCACCATCCAAATTGAAACCCTTACCCCATATACTCTAACCACTTCTCCTATGTTGGATAATCTTTCCCGATCTCCAACATCTACCACATCGCCACGTGAGCACTCACCATTCTCCCGTTCTCAACCACTTTCCTTGGGAGACATCAATAACTCTTTTATAACTGGCTCTCACATCCAATGTCTCTTTCTCTCCCACTAAGACAATACCACCCTTCCAAAACCACTAGCACCCACGGTTTTGAACTCCAACACTTCTCTTAAGGAATCATGTGTTGTCATCAACCATTTGTTCCCACCATCCACGTTAGCCATCTATGACTCACCATCTCCTTCAATGAACCTTTAGGACAAGGTTCTTGCTGAAGAGGGGAATACTGATAATGGGATTGCCAACTATGAGACTTCTAGGCCCATCAAAATTACTTCTAACTTAGGTATATTAATGTTATTTAGGGTTTTGTTTTTCTTTTCCCTAAAGTTACCCCAACTTAGGTATATTAATGTTATATTGTGAAGACTATGTCATGAATGAATTAATGAACTATTTTCTCTATAGTTGTAGTGTAGTGTAGTCTCTACTACGTTTACCCTAGTTTAGCTATTAGCACTCTATCACACTAACACAAAATTCCAATAATAGACATTATAATTACACAAAATATATGATGAAATCATGCCCAAGTAGTAAGATAAAACTTATTGTAAGAATCGATCACGACAACCGACATCAAACAACACCTCTGGTGTGGTGGCACACACTTACTGACAAAGAGAAGCAGAGTGAGATAAAGAGAAGGAAGACCAAAAATGGGGGAGGATGAGAAGATAGTTACTAGTGGGGTGACGACAAAGTCATGGTGGTGTGACACTTGAGGTTCGACGCTAGTCGAGACAATGTTGGGTTGGTGGGTTTTTTTTCGTGCCCATGTGGTCACAATTATGAATCTAAGGTATTTGGAGGGAAAGCAAGGGAATGGAGAATTATGGAGATAGGGGTTTGGGTTCATAGTGGAGAGGTTGCGATAGAGGCGAGGTGGTGGTGGTTTAGGTTCATGGTGGAGGGAAGGTGGTGGGGAAGGGTTTAGGTTCATGGTAGCAAAGAGGATTGAGAGAGACTAAGGTTTGCGAATAGCAGGTACAAAGAGTGGATCGAGAGTTCAAATAAGTATGAGAAAAGAAAATAATTCAACATTAGTTCTACTTTGAATCAATGTTAGAATTCAATTTCAACATCAATATAGACTTTCTCTGATGTTAAATTACTAGTTCAACATCGGTTAAAATAAGAATTGATGTAAAATTATGTTTTCTACATCAATTTATAAACAATCAATGTTGTATAGTTGGAATTAAATGCCAAAATACCACTATGTCATTTACTACATCGATTTTTAAAGAATCAATATAATAGCAGCGACATAAAATGTATTATGTGTAGTAGTAAATTTAACCTAATAAAAAATATTACTCATGCTAATAATTTTTTAATTAAATTAGAGTTTAATTACACAAACTATCCTAAGGTTTTGTAAAATTATACAAATACCTCTTTTTTCTATTGCTACACCACCTCCTTAATTTCTTAAAAATATACACCGACACACCCTTATACATTACACCAATCATCGTGAATTGTTTGAAAAACTTACACTAAACTTAAAAAACAGGAGAATTTTGTGTATTTTCACGAAATGTCACATATAATTAGTGTAATTAGTTGTGTGCCGTATAGCAAACCTGCCCTTGGCCTATTGTTTCAAATAATGTAAGATATATGCAAGTTGAGTCTCAATAATTGGAGCATTGTTTAGTTTAGAGAATGACATTTTAAGAAAGATGTATAGGTTAATAAGCGTTAATCTTCTATTAAAATATAATAATGCTGAGGTAATTATAATAAAATAAGTCACTCGTGCCACTGTGCTAACCGCTTGTTGATACGTAATTGATGAAATCGTTTTCATTATACCAATTATTTCTCCATGAATGCCTTTTGGGACAAATCTTAGACTTTTTAATTAGACAAAACAAATGAATTATTCATGCTTTGATTCCATTTAATTTCAAAGGTGAAAACATTTAATTAGTCATTTTTTGTTGTTGTGTATTAAAAAATAATGTTAGAACTTAAGACAACATGTAAACTATATTCAAAATCTTCCACTGTTATGCTAGCGAGTAACATTCAATTAGTGATGTCACATTATAGAAAATATTTGTTTGGGTGGTGGATGCGGATTGGGTTTGTGGAGGTTGGTGGTGACCTGTGGCGGCCCGATGGTGTTTGGGTTTGGTAGATGTGGTGGCACTGTATTTTGCAAAATAAAAGACTCGTAAGAACTTTTTAAAAATTGAAGGATCTAATAATTGGCCACCAATAAAATATTATAGAAAATATTTAAAACAATTCAATAATTAGAACTTGTTAAAGATTTAAGAAAGGTTGTCAAATGAGTGAAAATGATAAAAATAATCATTCACTGAAGAATAAAAAAAAGCTTACCTAATTAAAACTTATTAAAATTCAATCATAGTTGTTGGACAAAGTAAAGCTCTCATATAAGAATATATAGTAATTAATAATTGATGCGGAATTGTTGATTCAATCTTCCATTATTTAATCAAAGAATTAAACTATCTTGTACTTTCCTTATTAAATTAACAGCGTAGTTTCCCCAACTCTCTCAACTTTTAATCTAGAAAAAGTCCAATCTTTATCTCAATTTGCATGCCATTGCATCGTCACCTATTTTATCCCATGCTACTTCATCTTTGCTTAACTTTCATTGGATCCTAATCAGCTTCTCTTATCCTTATCTCCATGGAAATTCCCCATACACTTCCTCTTCTCAGTCTCCACCTACATCTCTACTTGTACTCATTCGACTTTCTTTCAACACTTTAAATGCTTTATCTCTCAGTCTCACGTGTCTATCCCATCTACAACGAATCCTAGAAAAATTATTAGTCCCCACTCTTTCTTCTTCCTTCTCAAAAGATCGTTACCATCCAATATTTTGAGACCCCACAAATTATGTAGGTCTCATCATGATTTAATTAGACAAACAATTAAGAAAATAGTCTATAAAATTGGAATCACATTATTCATCAAATTAAAAAAATATCAAATAAATGTCTAAACTTAACTTTAAAATTTTGATCGATGATGCATATTTATCAATTAAATCGTACAGTTTTTTTTAAGTTAGACTAATGTGATTGTTAATTTATATTTTCAAGGACTTTTTGTCTTCTTCAATTTCTTTCAATTTAAAGACAAATATGACAACATCTTCGAATTTCAAAGAATAAAGTGGCTGTGTACCTACTCTGATTTTTAATATTACTAGAACATCTTGGAGGATATACTTGAGGACAAGAGAACTTTTGTGGCAGCGATTAGTGCCCACGATTTTGGTGACGACAAAAACGTTATACGGATGAATAACGTGCTCTGAATTTTTTTAGAAGCCTAATCTGGATATACGCGGCGGCAGTCAAGAACTTATGTACTAGTGATGGAGATAAAAATTTAAATATAATGATAATTGATAACGATAATTAAGGTCCCAAATGAACATATGTAGACCTTCTTATATAGTCTCAAATATCTCACTTCCAAGTGATTTATTTTTTTTAATGATAAAGTTTATCTTATAATAAATACAATTTCAAGTCATGATAAATTTTGCCAGATATTCACATATTATTAGATAATTTAAATATAACTTGGATGTTTTGCGTGCTGTGTTCATGGCAAGAACATGAATTTGAGGAGTTTGTTTTGTGGTTAATATCTTAGTTAAGTGAGTGTTATGGAATTTGGGATATGTCGCAGTATGTATGATAAGGAACTTGGCTTGTTGGTTTGATAGCTTATTGGAGGGAGGTAACGGTGTTGAAGGTGGGAGGGTTTTGGCACTTACAAAAATTCAATTGTTCAAAGTTGATTTGTGTTGATGCATTTCTTATATTTGATTGATTTGTTAATGTATTTGATTATGATTTGAAATGGAGCTGTGTTTTGAATTAAGGAGAAGTTCGTTGCGGGTTTTTTTTTTTCCCATAAGGAGTTGATTGGTTAATCGTAACTAACAAAGGAGTGTAATAATTTCTCAGTTTTTGGCTGAAAAAAGAAACGGTCACAAATTTCTTTAAATAAGTAAAAATAACTATCATATCATCCTTTAACATAGACAAATAAAAAATAAAGAAACAAATAGATGAGAGATCAACATTAAACAAATATTATACACAAATTTTTGTGTTTGAATTCATATTAATTTCTTGTTTCACTTTTTATATGATTGTCCTATCACTTGATATAAAAGTCAAGTTATAACTTAAAGGTCATTATTTCGGTGTCACTTAGTAAGTCACATCGGTATTAAGTTTAACACATCAAATGATTAAGTTTAATTTTTTTAAAGCCTAAGGACATTTTTTAAAATTTAATATTTTTCTATTTTATTTTTATTTTTAAATTAATGTACTTTAAAAAGATGTTTTAATCCTTAATTAATTATTAATCTTCCTAATTCTAAACCTAACCTTCCTTGCTTCTATCATCTTTCCCACCATGGACAAGAGTAGTAAGTACTCGATGGTGTGGGAAAGTTACCAAAAAGAGGTAATTTTTTTTTTTGTAATTTACTAAATGGTGACAAATTTTAAATTAATATCCAAATAGAAATAAGTGTTAGGTGTTAGGATGTATTATGACTTCTGATAACAAAATCATAAAAAATAGGACACTTTAATTTATTTAATTTTTTTTACTGAAGTAGTAAAAAAGTTAACAACTTCTGGGTTTTTTTTTTTAATTTTATTTTTATGACTTCAAAGGTTTTTAATTTTTTAAAATATTTAGTTGAAATTATAACCCGATTTATGATTTCAAAGTCGTCCATTTATTTACTATTAAATAAAAAAAATTTATAATTTGATAACAAAAAAATATGATTTCAAAGTCACTCGACAAGGGTTTCATTTTTTAATTTAAATTTACAACTTCAAAGTCCTAAATTTAAATCTTATATTTACATTATTAAATATTAAATAATATAACACAATGATCTTCTAGAAAATATTAAATAAAAAGTATAAAAATATGTTAAATAAAAAAATATACAAAAATCTAGAAAATATTAAATAAAACTATAAATTAAAACTAATTTAAAGTGGTTAAAAATTAATGTAAAAATAAAAAATTAAATTAATTTTAATTTTTAATTTCTAGCATTTTTGTTCAACTTTTTAAATATTTTTTTTACTAATATTAACAAATAATATTAACTTAACATTTATCAAATAATACTTTTTACTGTTAAGTAAATTAATAATTTCATATAGTATTATTAATTAATTTTGTTTAATAAAATTATTTTAATATTAAAAAAAATAATTTAGTAATAAAAATAGTTGTTAAAATAAAAATAATATAATACATTAATATTAAATAAATAATAAAAATTTTAAATACAAACATAAAATTAAAAAGTAAAAACAATAACTTATATATATAAAAAGTTATTATAATTATATCTTTCAGTTCTAGACAATGAATATTTCTATAAAACAAAATATAAAAAATATATTAAATAAAATAATATAGAAAAATGTAGAAAATATTAAACAAAATAATATAAAAAAATTATAAAAAACATTAAATAAAACTAAAAATTAAAATTAATTTAAAACTAAAGTTAATAATCTTCCATGGCAAAATAAGTTGTGTGATGATATTATATAATTAGATAATATATAATACATATTGATTTGACTTATTTTAAAGTCACATCAAAATAATGACCTAATTTAAATTACTTTAGTTAAAATTATATATATTATTTTGCATGCAAATGATAAAAAATAAAATATTATCAACTAATGTATTTGACATTTTTAAAATATTTTTTATTTTTTATTTTTATTGTCATTAAAATATTTTTATTAAATTAAATTAATTTTCATATTTTTTATTTTATAAATATATTTTTTTCACTTGATGAAATAATTAATTTTAAATTAAATAAGAAACATTTAATCTTTTTACCAACCAACATTTTTAGCTTAAAAGTTCTAAAACAAGTTCTATGTTTTATCTTGAAGCTCTTATTTCTATCTCTAACTTTAAAATAAAGTTTAAGTTAAAATTACGTTGGCTCAAACATGTCTTCATATTCTTTTTAAACTATGAATATTTTTTTTATTGAAGATAATTATGTTGGAGTCGAGTCAAATTTCGATGAACGATATAATTTTTTCTTTAAATATTTAGAACTTGAAACTCGAAACTTCTAAATTTAAGTGCTAGGTAATATTTTTATTTATTTAACATTGTGTTTTCAGCTAACCTCTTTAATTTATTAATCATATCCTTAAAACTTAACTGATTAATTTATTGTTGAGAAATATATCTATTTTACATATACAAATGTCATCAAATAAATGCTTGAATTAAAAATAACAACATCAATAAGAAAGAAATAGACAAGATGTGACAAGTGTCAATGAAATAGTTCTTTTAGGCCTCGAATTATCTAAACCGTAAAAAATCATACTTACTAAACAATATTTAATATTAATGTCACTTATTAAGTGATAAGTTTTAGGATAAAATTTACATGTGGTTCCTTTGGTGTTGATTCTCAATCAAAATGAAATTTCAATTGTAATTGAAGAATCTAATAAAAAAAACACATAAAGAAATACATCTAGATTTTGTCCTAAATTTTATTATGATATTAATTATTTGCTACTATTTCACTGGTAGGATTATGTAGTCTTAAGATTGTATTAATTGTCTAAAAAAAGGATTGTATAAATTGAATTACAATTGTAAACTTTGGATGAGGAAGGATTTAAAAATATTTGTATTAATTTTCAAAGAATTTTAAGTTCTAGTGAGTAATATAATAGAGAAGATGTTGATTTATTTTAAAAATAAATATATTACATGAATTACAACAAAAAATATTAACTCTATTGAAAATATG